>NW_025789874.1:0-6305 GCF_021130785.1 Homalodisca vitripennis
TACCCCATCAGTGAGTGATGGATGCGGTGTCACATCGATGATTTTCTGTTAAAAAAAATTTATTTAGTGTCTCGTGTATTGGTTTGTGACCCCGAGAATAAATAAAGTGGTTTGCCTTGTTGCCTCAATGTATTAAATAAGATTGTGTTGTTAATATCACCGCTTACTTGATGCTATAAATGTAAGACCAATTGGACCATATTGGTTAAAATAATGAAAACATATGGTCGTGCTGTCATAATGCAAATGTTTTGCACAGAACAGTTTAAGTTGGTGTGCCAATTCATTATTTCCTAAATTTTAAATCTAAATCTAAATTTGTATATATAATTTGTAAGACGAAAATATAATTTGTAAGTCTTCTGGTATTGTTATGCTTCTCTAAGAAAACGACTGTTACAATCAAAGTGTCCCCCATACACCAATTCATTCTATTCGTCAGTTGTCCGTGGAATTTCACTTCACTTTCTGGATACCTTAACGAGATAGTGGCAAAAATATGTGTCACAAGTGCGTTATATTTGATATAGAGAATTGTACGATGATTTCGCTCCATGACTATAGTTTTAGGGAACGAGCGAGACAAAGTGAAATAGTTCTACAATAGCAAAATGAAAACACAAAGCAATACACAAGACAGATGTAAGCAAATTTTGACCTGACACTAGTAGGCTTCTGAGGCCAACGCAATGTATGTAAATATAGATATAACAATTTGGTCCCGACGATTATATTGGCAACACGATCATTCTTTTGAGAGTATACATAACTTAATCATTGTTTTGAAAATGTTTTTCAGGCAATCCTGAAAAATCAATATCTGCAAAAATTTCGAAACTCCAAAGAAGCAAATTTTAATATTTTTAGTAATTTAATTAATACATTTAAAATTGAAATCTTTTAATCCACATTACACAACTTTAGAGAAACACATATGGGATTGTTTGCTACTTTAAACACCAGTGGGACGTAGGCCTGTAAGGTCTTATATTAAAATTGAAACGAACCATATGGACTTGAACATTCGCTAAATTATTGTTTTCCACTTGAATCCTTCGATGCAGATCTACAAATTTACCTAAATTCAATATTGTATTATATTACATTATGTTATTATTTTTAAATAATCAACTAATCCAACAAACTTGGTTTCTATTTATTGCTGTCAAAATTGTGTATTTGCAATTTAGAACGATTAGTATTAGATGTATGTTAGTAAAATTCCAAATAGGTCATATAAATCTATGACACAAGGTGCGTGTTTAATTTAATAATTTAAGAATAAATTATGAGCAGTCATAAATGCCAAGAAAATTAACGAAAACGTTTTTCGGCCTAATCGGATATATGTGCTAGATAAACTTCTCAAAAACTGGACACAATAATTCTTTTGGCTGGTTATCAAGGAGGCGCTATCATCAGCTGGCCAACTTGCGGCCCTCTGCCAAAGTATTACACTGTATATGTTGACGCCATGCCAAATATCCGATTGCGGACCTCTGCGTTAAAAATATGGAAAGTAACCTTTCGATAAGAATTTATATAGGTGAGTAGTACAAAAAAAAAACCATAACATCCGGACCAATTGCTACAAGCAAAGTTCTAACCGAGTTTGGACAACTTACACTGTGCTTTTCAAGCTTCATCTTTTCTGAAATCTTCCTCAGAAAATGGACATCAACTGAAGATACTTTACATTAGTGAATTTACTTACTACGAACTGCAGTTTACAAGTATTTTAAGTTCAGCCTACAGTTTACGATAACCTGAGAACTACCAACGGTATCTTTTCACAGATTGCCCTAGTGCCTAATCTAGTATCAGTGTTAAATTGCAATTCCAAGTAATCTGGTTAAATCTACATTTACAATAACAATGTTAACTACGAAATCTGTTCAGAGAATTCCCAGTGCCTAATCTAGTATCATTGATAGTGTATTCAAGCCTCAACTTTACACCAAAATATGCCTCCATCTTAACATTTCAGAGAAGAGGAGGATAGCTAGTCTCCTTTTTAACATGATGCCTGTTGAGTGTAGCTCCCAATCCTCTCCTATTTCCTGTCTTAACCGAGAGCTCTCATATAAACTATATGTCCGAATCACTCCCAGTTAAGTCGGATACAGTGCCGAAAGACACCTATCCGCTTAAGAATGGCTGTTTTTTTTTTAGGGCTGTTTGCCGAGAGTGGATAGTGTTTTAATGAATGGTAATTGTTCTTTGGGTGAGCAGGCCTCTATTACGAAGTCTCCGAGTTATCCATGCAGAATGTGCCAGGTGCCAAAGCAAAAATGCCTCAAGTTGAAGTTTTACTTGATCTGTACGCCTCAGATTTGTTTTGTATCTCTGAGCATTTTTTTAATAAAGCGGACCTAGACTCTTTCAGCAATGCCTGGATACTGTATTGCTTCGGGGTACTGTCGTTCTATCTTAAAAAGAGGAAGGCGTTTTGTATTTTTATTTAAGGAAACTACTTAAGTTTTATGAAATTGATATGTCTAAGTTCGTCGATTTGAGGGTGTTTGTGAGTTGTGTGGTGTTAGAGTTGAGTCTGAATGCAAATAGTAAATTACTTTTTAATGTGGCTATAAGACGCACCTAATTCAGAGCATATTTGTTTTCTGAAATAAATGATCTTTTTTTCTATCGATTCAGCATTGCTTGGGAAACCTCTAATCCATCAGTGTCAAAGAATGGATTGTTTTTGTCTGGGGATTTCAATATAGATTTTTCCACCATTTGTCCAGTCATCTAAAACTTTTATCGATCTGATGAATTTCTTTCGGCTTGGTGAGCACAATAGACAACTTTCACTCGAGAATTTAAATGGTTCCAGTTTACGCATTGACCAACATATTTAGCAATATTCCAAAGAATATGTTTTTCACCTCAGGTTCTAATTACTGGAATTTCCGATCATCATGCGCACATTGGAGACATTGCCTCATTTGTTCCGTTAACCCACAATATTATTAAATTTACGATTCAAGCGGTGCTTCACCCCGGGACGGCATTTGGGTCTTGAAGGAGTCTTCTGGAGGGTGAATCATGGCATGTGCTTTTTGGAGCCGCTGAAGTTGAATGAAATGTGTTTGACGTATTTCTTGCAATTTTGTCATTTCATATTGATTGTGTTTTTTCCTACAAAAAGAATTAAGTTCGGTACATGGGACACTCAGATAAGGATTTCCTTTGGTCGAAGATCTAAAAAAACTTCATAATCGCCTTTTGATTCTCTACTCGTTGACTAAGCATCTTGACTCTTCTCATCCTTTGAGAGTTTCTTTTTATTCAAACCAAGAAGGAGAGTTTAGGAATCGCATCCATTCCGCCAAAGCGAAAAAAGTAAATGACCCTTACCATCACGGGGCAGCGGGCTCAGCAATAAACAGCGAGCTGCTTGGAATGTGGTTAAGGATGTGATAATGAAAAGCTAATGCCTTCACTCATATTACGCTTAAATGACGGGAATGGCGAATCCTGATGAACAATCCTAGGATGTTTATCAGAGAAATTCAACATTCATTTTGCAGATATAAAGGCCAGAGTTTGAGAGATTCTGAAGGTAATTCTTCATTTGTTCCTTTCCAAAATCTTTGTCTTCATCGAGTATCGAGTTCCTCTATATTTTTTGCGACCAACTGATAAGAATGAAGTCATCCTCATTCGTGAAGTCCCCTTGAAAATAAACGCAATTCATCCAGGATCTGATGGAGTTTCATCATCCAGGATTTTGTTGAGGCTGTATAGATATATTGGCTGATCCCTCTTACACAGATTGCGAACTCGTCTTTTGAATCTGGGAATTTCCCATCACACGTGAAGCTCTCAATTGTAAAACCGATAATTTTAAGAAAAAAGGAAGTACCAAATGAACTTAGCAATTAACCGCCCCATTTCGATCCTTTCTACATTTTTTCATAAAGTTCCTTCGAAAGGCTTGTGCTAACCCAGACTTTCCAATTACCTGTCTGCCAATGGAAATTTTACATGAACCGATCAATTTGGCTTTCGTGAGGGATTGTCTACCAGTCAATGCAATTTTTAGTCTTCTAACTGAGGTCTCAAACTCATTGGATAACAGGAATCACGTGTTTGGCCTATTTTTGGATCTTTCGAAGGCTTTCGACGTTTTGTGATCACCGGTTGTTGCTCAAAAAACTTGAAAACTTGGGTATTAGAAGAAAGCTTTGGATTGGATTGCTTCTTCTCTCCTGAACCGTTGACAGATTGTTGAAATTCCTGTTATTGATGAGACAGGGTGCTTGAGAAAACAAAGTTTTCTGAGGAGCGAGAAGTACGCCACTGAAGTTCCCCAAGGCTATAACGGCAATAGCAAACTTGACAGTAATATATCGATAGATACAATACCTTAGACATTATATATAATTTACAATGTACAAATTACATTTACTACTAATACTATGGGTTTTTGTATGTATTAACCCTCTATGAAAGTATGAATCATATACAGCCTAGTTAATCTGTTTTTTGCCAGAGAAGTAATTTATGACGAAATTTCATTCAAATAAGCATCTTACACACAACGTAAGCCATGGGTTTGATTGATATTAATGGCTCCAATCTTGTAAAACTGAATTGCTAGTTACTAACTTGACTACTGGAATCTGGAGCCAGGTTCGTCAGAAGAGATCGAATAAAGCGGGACGATAAGAAAGATCAAAATGGAAATTTGCATCATTTCGACATCGGAGACACCTAGATTTAAAAAAAAATGTAAAAATATAGTATCAATATAATATATTTTACACAATATTTTTTATATATATATATAATGTGGGTCGACTGAAAGAGAACTCCATTTTTCAAACGTCGAGGAGGTTAAACATAATGTGGTACAAGTTTTGAAGGCACTTTCAAAAGTTGACTTCCACAACTGCTTCAACCAGTGGGAAAACCACGAGAAGTAGCGGTGTAATTGAGAGGGTAGGAGAGTACGTTTTGAATCGGGTGGATAGGTGATAACGTAAAACTTCAACCAATTCCAAGTTTAACAAAAAGTCTCGATTTCCAAATGGCCTCGCCTCGTATAAAGTACAACATCCTTTCTCGCTGCTGCCCTTACTCTAGAACTGGGTCCCATTTTTTCTCAATCCCACACAACATATCAACTCACGCACCAAAACCAGGCCCATGAGAGTCCTAAGTGAAATTTCCTTGGAATCTCTGAGGTAAATTTATGGTAATAGCTAGAAAAAATACATCCAGGCAACAATTATTCGATCACGTTGTTCCTTATCATCCGTTCAAATGCCCCCTAGAACAATCCTGATATAAATAACAAATTTCCCAATTGTCTGTGGGGTAAGCAAACGTTTTAGATCAAAAAGCTACTTTCTTGGCCTCTCTCCTATTTTAGTGCTCTATGAAAGATTCCATTAGTACAAACAATCTTTTATACCCCAGGAATATGTGAAGTAAGTTAGTAGTTGAAAGACACTCAGCAGCTTATTCTGTCTCATTGGCACAAGCTATGTTTAAAAGGAATTCCAGAGGGGCGCTATCTGGAACCATGATACACAAGCTGAGTGAGAACAATGTCTACAGCAGTTCCTGAGACAACATTGATTCCTTTTTAAATTCCTATCTTCGCACACAATCATTGTCCTCGGGAAAAAAAATTAGACTCCACTACCGCTTCCAAAAGAGACATTACTCAGACAATTACTACAAACTTTGATATGTTTCCTAACTTAGATGAGATTAGTCTATGGAAATGGAATTAAATTTACATATCAGCAACTTATTCCGTCCTTGTTTTCCGATGTCATGTTTCAGTGAAATATTAGTGGAACGTCATTTGGACGTTTCAATAACCATAAGTAATCACACAATCACAGAGAGTACCAGATCTTCTAAACAAATATATTTAAACTGTGATATGATGGTTTAAAATAATTATAATCTCCCACACAAATCCTGCCTTCTTTACTCCAATAATAATTCAATAACATTGCCTGCAATAAAACGATGCTCGGACATTACTATGAACACATACATGTCCCCATAGCATCTGTGAATATACGTTACGGTCATTGCAAGAATGACTACATCTCTGTATCTTACTCAGTCTTGTTGCACCATAATCTTTTTGTGTTCAAAAGATTCCTACAGGAGCGAGTTTTGGTACCCCAGGGTAGACTCAGAATCATTAACCACAAAACAAAACTATGAGATAATTTTATACTGGTTTAGAAATTTTCATTCTCCGCATTGAATTATGTCCCGTTGCGCTTGGACTGATTTTTTAATCTCCCTCCTATAGGGACGTCATTCTGAAGAAA
>NW_025789875.1:0-7336 GCF_021130785.1 Homalodisca vitripennis
CCCATTTCGAGACAGCTCCAAAGGATTCAACCTGGGAATACTGCAGAACGGTTGAGAGCCTTCATAACTGTCTTACTCCTATATCGCAGACGAAGATTCTCACAAGCACACTCCATAATGGCTGTGACCTCCGCCTGAAAAACTGCAGGATACGAACCCATAGGGACCACCAGCTCCCTGCATGGTCTCACTACCACAATTCCAGCACCTGTGCCGCTTTTTGTTTTAAAGCCTTGTCTATAAACCATTCAAGCTCCGCTGGTGGAAGAGGTTTCCTTCCCTCCGACCAATCGTCCCAAGGAGGTATCATAATCCTAAAGGGTTTGTGAAAGGAAATTTTTGTGGCATCTGATCAGAGATCATGTGCAGAGCATCCTCCTAAATCAGGATGCTAATTCTACAGTGCCCACTGCTGCAGCCCGACCAGAGTCCCACTTGCTGAAGACATTGGCACTAAGTCCATTCACTCAAGGTCTTTGATGTTTTGCACCTTCACAAAAAATAATGCTTAAATGTCACATGTTACTGCCAATTATTTATCCTCTTCATATGCTGTATTCAGCATGTTAAGAGGCTTTAATGGTGACTAAAAATGTCCAAACTAAAAAAATGAATCTTAGCATGCTGCTCTAAAAACAAAATTTCCAAACAGAACGTTCAGTAAACACAATTTTTTGACCAGAAATATGTGCAATAATGATAGGAAGCAGCAGATGTTTAGCTGCTTTCACCAGCAATTTTGCTAACCACAGGAAGATGAATTTCCCCTTTAGGGAACTTATACTTGAATATAGGTTACAATTCGAGGATTATTTCGATTCTGCTTCATATTATTTGGCTGTTGTGTATCCAAATTCACTAAATCTTTAAAAAGTTTCAATTTAAACTCAAATTTATACTGTGTTCATGTTTCTTATGTGAATTAAATGTTAAGTGAGGAATCAGATTTCTATCATTTACATATTAAACAGGTTAGAAGTAATGTTCTTCCCATTTTGCATGGTAACTAATTAACATTTTGGTATCCTCAATTTTGTTTGCATTGAATATAATTTATTTATAAACAGGCGTCAAACAAAAAAAGTAATAATATTGGCACTGATATTGTACATAGTGTAAATAGTTGTGAACAACACTTTTGCAGAGCTTTTTTAGTTCATATTACATATTTATAGACATCTAAACAAATCCGTAATGGTAATTTTTAATATTTGGTTACTTCAGTTTCTAATATTGTCTTTATTATTGATTGTATATATATTTGCATGTTTATTATTAAAAAAATAACTTTGTATTATAATTTTTCTTTTTTTATTTGGTACACTTTGTAATATCCTACTATTACTATTATACACTTTAAATAAATGGTTAAACTTAATTTGTATTCTGATTATAGTTAGAAATAACAAATAACTCAGTATGATATAAATGTGAACTTTAATGATAATAAATTAATTGACATACAAGTTTGAATTTTGCAACAAGATGGAGGATACAATAATAATGGTAAATTTTTAAATACAGTTCTTAAATTTTAGGGAAGGTGGTCGTGCTGGCTTAATGAAATAGAAATATTGGGTATTTTATTTTATAAAAGATATTGTAATTTTGAAAAATAATTGTTCCTGGGTTTTATGTTCTTCCAATGAATCACTAGTAAACTTAAAAGGAATTTTCTCACCCAATGTCTGTCTTCTGCTTCTTTGTACTTCAGTGATAATAAGAATTTAATAAAGTAACCTTTCAAATACTGCTGAATAAATGTAACCAGTTTCTTTATAATAATAATCTTGCTTCACTTCTTTCAGATCCCTCTCTCCTCTTCACCTTTTAAATATCTGATCTCTTCACTCTTCAACAATCATCCCTGCACACTGTATCACTGACTTTAGTTCACTTTATAATTTTGAGTTTTATATGTAATAAGGTGAATTTTGATTAATTTTGATTTCGTATTTATTATTGTTTGTAGTTAAATTTAAGACAATTTATAAATAATTATTCCTTAATTATTATTACTAAAAAATTTCTAAATTAAATTAGGCTTAAGTATTGAAATGAATGTGAGATGGGTGTATGAAATGAGTCATTACAACTTGTATAAAAAAATGCACAGTGTGTCCCAAAAATTAGCGCCAAGCAAAAGTCCAGAGATAGAGCACCCAAAAGGTACTCAAATAACCTAAAATGTATTAATCCAATCTTTTTTAATTTTAAAGTTATTAATTTTGTGTGTGTTTACATAGTTAAGATAAGTTCTTTTTTTCCAAAAAACTACCTAAATAGTAAATGTATATGACGGATATAAATTTGTCACCATATATCTATGGTGTTTTGACAAATCTTTAAATGTTAGAAAACGTAAATTCCTCCATAACGTTTTTGTCCATACTTGCTTTTCGTCAAATATTTTAAGATTTTTAAAGACTTACATTTTTTTATTGAAGGCATAAATTTCTTAACATTTTGGTACTGAAACCGTACATCGCCGCTCGCACACCCACAGCAAACCATCAGGGAAGCGCGCGCCCATGGTGGCGAACGGGATGCCGGATCAAAACTAAACTAGGTAAAAAAAAAGAACACCGTGGTCAGCATACTCAGGTTCATTTACTAAGACACAATATAGGCCTATCTAGTCAATATAAATATATAAGTATATATACTATAAATAAAAAAAAAATAAAAAAAATAAAAAGTGCCTGCAGTAGTATATACCTCAAACAATCCTGTAAGACATATGTATTATTAGTAAAATAAAAGTCATAGAATAGATGTACAGATAGTTGCTGGAAAGGAAGTCTCGTAGTGGCAATTCAGAGACAAACATCCCTCCGGATGTAAGTAGATACGCAGCATCCGCCCTGACGCCGATGGTGAACAAACAGGGAAATGCATCTATTTGTAAAAACCGTTGGCGACAATGTAAGGGACAGCCATGCTGGTATGAAAAAATTAATTGTTTACTCACCAATTATGATGGAAAGATTTGGCAGAAGGCGTGGTCAATGACGCCGGGAGAAGAAGAACATCAAAACTGAAAAACAAGGAGGAGAAGAAGTCGATCCGGGAATTCTAAAAGTGAAGTTCGGGAGTGTTGGTGTTCGTGTGCGGAAAAATATCTCTAGGCGTAATAAGTGTGAAGTGAAATACCAAATGTAAGTAATTTTAAGAACTTAGTAGATTTTAGGGTTCATTAATCATTTTCAATTCCATAGCTATGTAAATGTTCACAATTTCGAAAATGAATAAATTCATTTTAAATGTTTTAGCTATTTAAAAGAAAAAGTTTCTCATTTTAGTGCCATGAACACATTATTATTGCAACACAACAAAATTAGCTTATAAATGATTTATAATGAATTAAATTCAAAAATAATTGGTAATGAATAATTTAATATTAAATATGTCTTCAAAGTATTAAGACATTAATTTTTGTGTGCTTAATAATTCGATTGACGTCAATCAATTAGAACAATTTAATGTAAATGTTGTCACAAATAGAATGTGTTGGTTCATTTGAGGGTATTTGTACTGCGCATTGCTAACCAAGTAATTAAATCCTCTCACAGCAACCCTTGCTCAAAATATGTCACACAACATTAATCTTAAACTAAACCAACCCTACAAAACCTTACTATCCCTTACGAGGTAGCACCTGCATACAAAAATTTGAAACGCCATAATTTGAAACAAGAAATGGCCAATTCCACCCGGTAATCCTTCGGCTAAGGGCGGGCTCCTAATGAAATCCAAGAAATAACGTAAATGAATAAATCTAAAAACTAACTTAAAATTAAATAACAAAATATAAACTATATAAAATGCAACAATAACAAATAACAAATAAATAAAGAATATTAGCAGCATGTAGTCACAGATGTTGACTAGTAGCAATGTCCCATCATGGTGGCCGTTCCTTCCAGCAGAGCGCAAAAGCCGAAGGTTCTCTGCGACCCAAACGCATGAAAGGAGAGAAGACACTAGAAAATCAACTCATCTCCTGGACCCTGAAACCAGGTTTCAGCCTAGTACCCTTTTACTAAGTTAATAATAATTAATAAATTTAGAAAATTGCCAAACAATAGTAGGTTTTAATAAAAGTAAAAGTTGCCAAAAGTTATCTATCAATGAATTTTTAAGTTAAGTTAAATTACCAAGAATTTCAAAATAGCACAGACCAATCAATCACTGATAAAAATTAAAATAAACCTTAATATAGAAGCTGGTAACATTAGAAAACAATCAATAAACAAGATATTCCATTTAAAAGACTAAAACAATAAGTTATAAAGAAATTGTATTTGAGGTATATCGCAGTAGCCCTACCATGCGTAACAAATTTGGGTTAAAAATCCATTTTTAGAAACAAAGCATTTATTGACAGAATGTGGCTCAAAATTGGTGAAAAGCAGGGGAAGGGCATCCTGCACGTTAAAATAAAATTCCCAACTCCCAAAAACAACAACGCCCAAAGAAAGTTAGTATGTAAAACCCCTCTGTCGAACAGAGACCAAAAATTTAAGCGTTTTAATTGTACACTCTTGGTAAAAAAAAATTAAATTATTAGAAAAAAAAAACTGATGGCCATAAGTAGGCTAGCCTTAATAACAAGACTCTAAATATTAAAAATTTGATTGCAAAGGGCCTTAAATTAACCAAGTAACGCGAAAAGGGTGAGTTATGGGCTCAAAGACCCGAAGAACGTTACATCTCTCAGAAAGGCTTAAAAAATTTAGTGTAAAAATGAACCTTTCAGCAGTCTCTCTGGGTTTGTTTACAATAACAACATAACAAGTGACACATAACAAGCAATATTGGCTGCAGAATAAAAAAATGAACTGTAACATATAGCCTAGGACTGGTCCTCACTGAGAAGACAGAAAATTAATTTAAAGCCGAATAAGAAAAGGTGAAAACAAATAAAAGTGTAAGAGAATTTCGATTTGAAATCCAATTTAAAAATTAGTTAACAGCCAGAAGTACTAAAATTTAATAAAAGGCAAAACTACAATTTGGCTATCAAAAACCAGTGTGCTCTTAACCTTCACAGTTAGAAAAAATAAAAATAATCACTAAAATTTAAAAGAAAGCAAAACGTTACACATCAGTGAGGGGCCCGAAACTTAGCCGCACAAGTCAGAAGGAGAACAGCTCCGCCAAAACTAACAAACACACTTAATTAAACAAAATTTAAACAGAGGCTACACCTAAATTGTACACCACGGCTCGAGAGTCATTGCCACTCGTCTTCCGAAAGGCCAAACGCCTTCAAATGGTCAGTGGCCTCTGGGCAGCCAATAAACCACACACCACATACATACACTATATAAAACACACATGAGCTGGGGAGATAAAGGTATTGAACCGGCTCAGTAACTATAAGAGCTTTCTATCTCCATTGGGCTGCTAGTTTGTTCAATTAGTTCTACTTTATAGTGCTTTATGCTTTCCATTGTTGACAAGTGCTCATAAATACAATCTTTCTTTAAAATTGTAGGCTATGTATTGAAAATAGATTTGTGTTATTTAATGTAAGGCTTCCATAAAAAAATGATGATTTACAAATATTTCTGATATTTGAGTCTCAAATAAACATATATTATATTTATACAACATTTTAAATTTTACCACAATTGTTGAAAAAAAATCATGTTCAGAATATACCTTTAATAAGGTAAATGTTTACATTTTTCGTGTGTTTTTTATAATTATATGTGTAATAGGCCTAATATACTCATTTAGTGCTGTAGGAGGGCTATATAATACAGGTAAGTTAGCCTAGTATATGTCCAAACTAAAAGGCTGTCGAAAAATGGTGAAGATCGCCTGGCATTCTTTTGAACCTACTCAATTTGGTGAACATTTGTCCGTCTATTAATATAAAAAACTTCCCTATAACTTTATACAGCGTGGTTTAATTAAACATTCAATTCAATGTTAATTTTCAAGGTTGTGTTTCTTTATACCACCTTACACCCTTAACGACAAAAGATCTTAGAATACAGCTGAGTATGAATAACCACTTTACACTATAATATAATCCACACCCTATATAATATTATTCAATTTAAGGACATATAAGCGGTACTGAAAATTATAATTCTACACTTTTGAATCCATATTTTTCTGCTTGTACAGTGCATCCTCGTAAATGAAGCTAGCCGGACCATGGTTGTATCCGACATAACGAAAATTCAGGAAAACAGGAGAATGTTTTGAAAAACTAATGAACAACGATGTTACTTAACAATAGCAGATGATTTTTTATTGCAGAAAAACACTTAAAATACTCATCACGATAAAGTTTTAATACAGTGCATATAGTATTATTTTTCTGAAAGGACTTATTTTAATTGAGAGTTATGACAAGCTCTGAAAGTCCGTTTCCTTGCCTTGCCTGTCCCAATGTATTTCTTTGCAACATGATAACTCGGCCGTGTATTTGTCTCTTCTTTTTTGCTTGAAATAAACTATTAACTAGCCCAAATGAGATCGTGCATTCTGCATGGGTTATAACTGAGATTTTTTTCTTTCTCCATCTTATGAGGCAATCATTTATCAGAATAACATGTAAGTTGTTGTCATGCATGAGATTATTCGGTAGCCTCCGTTGTCGCCAGCTTCCAACCAACATTCAATGTATCATTAATGTCAACGTCATGTGGGCATCCATCGACGTTTTAAAACTCCCCTAATACCTTCGCTGAGGCTGCAGCATAGTTTGTCAAGTTTTTCTCTGCCCATGGCGGGGCTTCAAGTCCTGGCTCTTTGTGCAAAGTTCACACACATTAGGCATGAGCTTCTTCATCCAATAACTATTATGAACAAGCTTGCTGCGAACCGAGTTTCCCCATGACTTGGTTGACCATGTACAAAACTAGTTTAGACATTATTTTGTATTTTTATAGAAATGATCCAACTACACCTCTGTTCTTTTCCCTTCAATTAGTTTGAACATGTGCCTAATCAATGTTTTGGCCGTTTAAACACACTTGATGGGTTTCTAAAACGTCTTGGTCAACTGCTGTTTACATTAGGTCGGTGAATATATATTAACTGTGATTGTGCCTTTTGACAAGTGATTCAACAGCTGGGTGTGTAGGCTCGCATTGGTCAATAAGCAGGACAGCTTAGAGAGGCAAGCCATGCTCCGCTTTAAAAATTTTCGTGACCTCGTAAAAACAAAATACTCAAAAGAACCCTTTTTTAAAAAAAGTCACGCTGTCCATCAACGTACTCTTTCTAGGATTTATAACATTACTTTTAATGACTCAGATTTACATTTTTTAGGTGGCTCTGGGGTTTATTTTTTTCATTTTCCTATTAAAAGTAG
>NW_025789876.1:0-7018 GCF_021130785.1 Homalodisca vitripennis
TACTGCAATCCCTACATAAAAATGGCTTTCCGTTGAGATTCTATGATTTTTCAAATATAAGACTACATAACACATTTCGTGCGTTTTGAGCGCTGCGTTCGTAGCCTTTCTATTTAGTAATATTATTTTAGTCCTTGGCTGCAAATGCCCGTTCTGCAGCTTATGGTTGGTTTTATTTTCCTCTATGTGGTTATTAAACCTCTATTGGCTCTCTCTCTTACAGGACATATGTGTTCATATGAGCATCTCTGTTATTGCCCTAATTTCGAGTGTTTTTGATTATGTTGTTTACAAACACAATCTGAGAGCCTGTTCTCCTGATTATTGTTTCTATAGTTACGAAACTGTGTCTTTGTCTGATATAGTGGTGACCAGTGGTTTTTGTATTTGTGTTTTATGTATTACCTAATCATGCCTAGGCCGCCGTTACTTGTGTCTTCAATAGGGTAAAAAAATAAGGGCAATAGATATTACAGAAGTTAATACCTATTTGGACCTATCACACAACAAAGTCGGTGTGATGTTTTGGAACAAACTGAAGGTTAGGCCCTAGTTCTCAGCCAAGGCCTTCCCAGTTCAAGGAAAAAAAAGTTTGTCTTCATCAAGGGTCAGGAACAAATGTTTATGAAGATGTTGTATGTGACAGTCAGTAATATCATTAATAAGTGTAGACATCCCTAAATGCTATTGGTCAGTAATTTAGGTCTTGAATGAAGTTGCGGCTGGTTTAAATGTAAAAGATTTGTATAGAAAAACAATGACGGCATTTGTTAGCTAATGTAGTTGTTTCTTGTTTAATGGCTGGTGGTGACAGCAAGCACACTTTCTGGTCTCTTCTGCCTTGTGTGAAAAAATATAAAATGTTTGAAACATATATATAAGTACTATTCTGATGAACTTCGTTGTATTCGCCAGGAAAGGACACTTGAAGCCGGAGAAGTTAACAATTGCGCCATGCTATACCTTCCACCGACTACCACTAGCTTGGAGTAGGTACTAAAGAAGCAATCATTGAAAATGACCAATGGACCCCCCTCTATATAAAGTGTTTGCTTTCGATGGAAAGTGGCAGAAGACGGGAGTTACAATATGTCAAAAAAATGGTTACGGAGCAGCCTGTAAGCTTTGGATACTGGTAAGGTTTAATATTGATGTGGAGTTCATCAGGCAAAGTTCCTGTAGTGGTTGTCACAAAAGTCAAAAATGAAGCAAGTACTAGAAAGCCATGAGCAGCACTGTCTAAAAAAAATTTTAGGCGGTAGCAGCGGAGCCATGGAGGTTGCAGCTGCTGTCAACATCTGGAGTCGTCACATCAGAGGTCACAAGCAGGAGCCCGCTACATAAACTTTTTAGGTGATTGGTGATCTCCAAGGCATTCAATGCATGTAAACTGAAATAACATTACATACAGCCAAACCGATAAAAAAATTTGAAATGCGTTGGGCACGTGGAAAAGCGGCTTATGGGTTTTCGTTGACTAAGGAAAACTGGAGAGCAGGCAACTTGGGTAGCACCACCCACTTGAAGATGGAAAACCATTGTAAGGTCCAGGTCGTTTGACATGAATAAAGGTAATTGAATTGAACATGCAGGCCTTTATTGGTTAGTAAAAATATAAGGGATAACTGCAATGAATTGGACCGGCTATGCATAGAGCAGTATGGGCAACTTATTTTTATTAAGTTGTCAACCAAATGAGAAACCATCGCATCAACTTTGCCACTCCGCCTCCTAACACCCCTGGTGCAAATAACAGGTGAGCAGAAGTAAATGAAGAAAGAAATTACCTACAATCACAAACATTCTCTACCTCAAGCTGTATTGACATCAATAAAAACCTACATACAGAGATTTGTCAAGATTAGATCTACAAAAAAAAATGTCTTCACGGTAAAACCCAGAACGTGAACGAATCTTTCAACAATGTAGTGTGGAACCGAATCCCAAAACATGTGTTTGTTGGAAGAGAGACTCTTGTATTAGGTGTTCATGATGCTGTTCTAACATTCAATGAAGGTAACATTGGAAGGATAAAGGGTTTTAAAGGAGTTAGGAATAAAAGACTGTGGCAAATACACCGTAAGCCACATTGAAGAGCCTCGATGAAGTCAGATGAGGAAGGCAGATCTGAAAGCAGAGTCAATGACTAAGGAGGCAAGAATAAAGAAAAGGAGACAGTTATTAGTGAGGAAGAGGAAATGGATGGTAGCTACTGTTCTGGAGGCTTCTAAAGGTAATATAAACTTATAATTATTTTGATTTTTTGTTTTCCGCTGTTTTTGAAAATTACCGGTTTTTAATATAAATGTACCTTTTCTCAGAAACTATAAATGCTACACACATGAAATTTTTACTGGTTATAAAGTAGCCTTTTAGACGTATGTAACTCTAGTTTTATCAAATTTAATCAATAAATAAATATTTAGAAAAATATTTTATCTTAAAATATAAAAATAAAAAATAAAACAAATATAAAAATGTTTTTTCTTTAGTTATATCAATTATTTTACAAAGATTTTAGAGATATAAATACAATATTATATCCTACACCTTGTGTAAAAATTTCAACTTCCTAACTGTTATGAGTTCTGAGAAAAAGGTACATAAAGTTACCTTATTTTAACATTGGGCCTTATGGACCGTTCAACTTCCCTTAATGTTCATTCAGAAAGTGACTGACGATTTTAATATAGCGCGAGCACGCATACATAATTGACTTACATTTAAGATATTTATAAAACCTTGTTTTATCAAATTAAAAGTTTAATGTATTAAAATAAATACCTAAAGTAGTAAAATATATCCAATCATATTTAACTATTGGATCACTGAACCAATAGAAATAACTGCTAAAAAGTTCTTAGTTTGGTTCAAATTTAGTAAAATATTTAAGTTGTAACAGATGTTTTGTCATGGTGCAGAGTTTACTTGAAAAACTTGGTGGGGTATTGTAAGAGCAACAAGAATGCTGTTTTTGTGGCGGAAGGCCAATACTAAAAAAAAAAAAAAAAAAATAAGAAATGGGCAACTAGTTATATTTACTCAAATGCCTGGAATAAAAAAAATGTTTTCAATCCTTGCACATAATCAAACTATAGTTGTGTTATACTAAAAAATGTTCCAAATTATCATTAGATCAGATTTCAAATGATTGAATATTGCATCTTTTTACAAATTATACGTGTTAAAACAGAACGTAAAAATAACATTTGTTTATTATGTGAAAATTGTTGGTTTGAGGAATTACCAATGTTGTATGTTGTAAGATATCGCTAAAAAATTTTTTACAAAACTTATTCAATGGTCTGACTAGTCATGGTCAACAGTGTATAAGCGGTGTTAACACGCGAGAGATCGCGCCCGCGGCAGTTTGCCGCGCTTTTTTTATTTCTTTATATTTTCGTTTGCAGTGATGCCCCAGGATAACAGGGTCTCGTTTTAAACCCTCCCAGTACATCCCTGCGCCTGACCTTGACAACCGTTAGTCTGTCGCTGGCTTTGTTTGCGAGTGGTGGAATTTTTGTTGTAGCTTTACACCTGCCGCGGCAATATGCCTTCGCGCGATCTCTCCCGTAGTGCATTCTGTTAAATCTGCGAATATTGGAAATATTTCTAAATTTTCAATATTTTAATGTTCTTGTGTTTTTTGTAACGTTTTCGAATACATACACACTTCTTCAGTTAGCTTAGACGATAATGTCCACTGAAACAAAAATAGTAAACTTGTGCTAATTTACGGGTTTTTATATTTTAACTTTTTATGAAACTAAGAAAGAAATTTTAATTTTTCGTTAACATTTATAATTTTTCTTTGAAAATAAAATAGGTTTCTTCATTCGCACATAATATTTTATTGAATTAGTAATATTTTGCCTAAATATTGATTTTATTATTATATTATAACGTTTTTGAGGCAATTTGTTTTGTTTTAAGGAAATATACATATTATAAAATTTATTACTTCCTCATAATAAAATACTTTATTGTAATAAAATGTTTCATTTAAAAGCCTAATTTATATTATTGCGGCTAATTGCTCACACGCGACCTTTTTCGTACCAAAAAGTCACCAATTCCGAACCAGATATACAGTGTATCATAATAATATTTCTCTTTGTTAGAACTTAAGTCCCCCAATTACTTTTATTAGTATATACTGAAAGACAGTAATAGATACAACACACAGTTTTTTTTATTGAAACTTTTCTCACCAAATTAAAGCTGCAATTTGAGTAAAAGACGAGCGTGAGCAATTTGCCGTCGCGCGACCTCTCGCGTCGAGGAAGTCAGTGCGATCTCTCGCGTGTTAATAAGTATTCGCTAAAAGATTAACTGCACCTTGACCTTCGCTCGGTATTGGTTGGTGCTGGAGGTCTTCAACCATCCAAGTTTTAACATGCCTCATTAATACTGGATAACATTCAAGGAAACCGCAAAGGTTTACAGTTGATTGCATGGATATTGGAGTACGTCAAACAGAGTATTTACCACTTACGGGTTTTTGTTAAACATGTGTTCTGACAAATATGTAGTGTTAGAGGAGGTTTTTAGCCCTAACTCCGCGTAATAAAATTGACATCTTTACTTTACTTTTAGAATTTTATGCTGCAGTGAATTTGAGGGCGATCTTTACAGATTTTGTGACTAATGTTGGTCAGTCGCAAAGCAAGGTGAGAAAGCTCTCAAATTCAGGCCAATTAGTACCAGCAGAAGTTAGTAGCAATTAACGAGAATTACGACAGAGATGGTATCGCCTCTGACAATGGTTCACATTACAGTCCCTTACGAGTTATGTTCATTGTTGCAAATAAACTGTTACACTTCTTGAACACGTAATAATGTAGAGTGACTAAGACACAATCATGTATTAATTAAAATGAATGGAGTTAATATTCTAATACGTAAATGATGTAATGCCAAAACTTTAATTTTTTTATAATTTCACTGTTAAGCAATATTTATGACTTATGAATACAATTATAAATAAATACATTTGAAAACGTTTTACGTAAGTTTTTTAATCGTAGTTTTGAGTAATAAATTACCATGTCATTATTAGTATTAAATATTATTAGTGATATCACACCTAATCGATTGAACCTGTAGACAGAGATGCCACTTTGATAACCAGACTAGGAAAACCTCACCTCATTGACTATTCTTTGTGGGAGGTATTGAAAAGGAATATACTATTTAAACCGTGCAGAAACCTCGGAAGAAGAACAAACTATGACGTAAGGCTTCGGCAAACATTCATGACATGCGAGGAATCACCTCTTTCAAGCGACCAGACGTTTGAAATCAAGTGACATTGGTTTATTTTGTTATTGGCTACTACACAGTACATTCACAGTTTGGGGATTGATGTTGTACTTGTAAAACAAAGACACAGAATCTTTGGATGTTTGTCATTGTTATACCTTACGATAGAACATTAGATTTAAAGAACTGCAATCTGTTCTCTTGTTCAGTTTAAATCTTAAGACATAAAATTAAGATGGAAATCATAAGACTTGATATCTGTAAATGAGAACAGATTATAGTTCACATTTAAAGTTCTGTTTAGTAAAAAATGACTGTAACACATATCCAAAACTCTGTTAGACTTTCAAATTATCCTGCGTTAATAATGAACTGTAAGCTGGTGCAGTCAATTGTGGGATTGAAAAATATTTTAAAGGCTAAGTTCATTGCTCTTTAAGAGTAATTCCATGAAAAAATAATAATAGGATTTTTGTATCATTCCACGTGCAACTACAGGTATTTAAAGTAGGACATTTAGGCGCTTTATAATCAGGCAGAATTAAAAGTGGTAATTAGTCATATATGTTATATTATTAACTCCACTTATAGGGTTATCTATATATATTAATGTAATGAAAGTAACTAAAACCCTTTTAAAAATCTTTTTATTACATACACGTGTTTCGGTGTTTAACCATCATTAGTGAACATTAACCTCTAAATAAATAAATAATAAATAATTAGATATAAAACATGTGGATCTTTTAAACAAAATGTTAAATTTAAGTGACACAGTTGTAATTTTCTTATTAGTAATCTGTATTTAATATTTTAATTTGTTCATAAATTGGATTTGTCTTATTTTTCAGATTACTATTTAAAATGTTATTAGGATCTAAAATTTCCATGTTCTTTTCAATATTTGTGTAGTTATGGTCAGTCTCCAATAAATGTTCAGCAAAATTTTATTTTATTGTAGGCATGCTATTGTTTTCAAAGCTTGTATGTGTTCTTTAAACCTTTTATTAAAATGTATTCCAGTTTGCCCAATATAATAGTTTTCAAAGTCACTACAGTTAATTTTGTATACTCCAGATTGTTTGTATAATTCCTGTTTGTCATCATTTTGGTTCACTTTGTTTTCAATATGTTTAAATGTATTATTTCTTGTTTGGTGACTGATGGAGAATTTTGAATTTTGAAAGATTTTTCGAACAGCTTTGTTTAATTTAGTATTGAGTGGTACACATATACATATATTTCTGAATTTCTGTAGTATTAGGATTAGGTAGTATTTTATTTGATTTTTCTTGTTTTCTTCTTAATCATTTTGTATACAATTTGGGGTTGATATCCATTTTTGACAGCTAGGTATTTTATCATTTTAAATTTCTTTATTTTTATTCTCATAACATCATTAGATATATTTAACATTCTGTTTATCATTGAGTGAAATGCTGCTAATTTTTATTTCCAAGGATGGTTAGAGGATGATGGTAATTAGAAGATCAGTTTGGGTTGTTTTTCTATACATTTCAAATGAGTGATTTCCATTAAGATTAGAAATACTTATATCAAGAAATAATTTTGACTTTTTGGATTTCTTTAGAAAACTTAATTGTTGGTGATATAGAATTAAGAAATGTAAAAAAGTATTCTGCCTGGTTCTCATCTCCATTGAAAAGACATAATAAATCATCCACAATCTAATCCAATAAATTATTTTTGTCCTTAAATGGATTACTGTCACTCATTATTTTTTTATTTTCTAAAT
>NW_025789877.1:0-7397 GCF_021130785.1 Homalodisca vitripennis
TTATTTTAAACTAATTTCCAAACAATTCAACATAGAATAAAGAATATATACTGCAGAGGGCAAACCATGTTAAAATTAATACAGAAATTATATTAGTGCACCTGGCAATCTTGTTATAAATAAATAAGAATTTGTTGTCATTGAGCTTTACAGTCACGCAACAAAGTAAATCTGTTATATTAATAACTTTAGGACAAAGTCAGCATACAATAAAATCCAGAAAATCTAAAAAACAACTACAGAATAAATAAATAAAGACCAACTATAGAAACAACCTAACAAAAAAAAAAAAAAAAAAAAACACATTTTATGTGGTACTTTCCCTAGATCAGAGAAGCGTGGTATCTAGTTTCGGAAACAACACATCAATTTTAAATACATAAAATACTTTGTTGGTTATCCCAAAAAAACTTAATTGTCCTGCTAATTATGAACTACACACATTTCATCCTAATTATCGAATTATATTCAATTCCACTTCGGTTTATTATCACACAATATAAATTTTAGTTGCCCTACAAGTAAAAGGACTGAAGTACAAAATTATATGTAATAAATATACATCATTGTGTATGCATAAAATATAAATAAGTAAAAAATGGCCATATGTCTAAACCAATTAATTAATCTTAAACCAATAAAACGACAGATATTTTATAAAAGATCTCAATAAAACTGATATAAACAATACCATCGATATATACCGCGATGTAGGGGACAGTACAAGAAAATTAAGGCCCGAATTTAAAGGAGGTTATTAAGTTCAAAAGCGTTTTAGACCATGTTTAACTTTTTGCACTGACCAAGTAATTTATTGTTGTTAAGATTGTGTTGCCACATTCGGGTCTTTTATTGCATTATAATGTGCATTGTTATAAAGACACATAATTATGTGTTGCCATCTTAACAAAAGGGTTAAATATAGACACAAAAGTTGAGTAACAAAAATCCAATTACGCAAGTATAAGTATGTTAGGCAGCTTAAAAATCAATACAGACATTCTACACGAAGCCTGTTCCTTTAGTTTGTAATGTGTTCACTGACATGGTTCATCTTCTGCCAAAAGTTAATGACTCATTAAACGCAAAATTTTAAGAGATGTGAACAAGTAGATTACTGATAAATTAAGATTATAAGAAACTCTAAAGGTTTAGTAGTGAATTTTATTATTTTCAACATGTTGCTAAAGAACATTAAAGATGCTCAGAATAAAAACCCTTCTCTGAAAAGTACCCCAGTCCACTAAAATTTGAGATTGCCGGTTAAAGTACGCTTACAACCGTCAATATTTTGAGGTTATGTTTATACCATTTCACAACTGACAATTTGATTCATACAAAGGTGAGCATTGAATGCTTGGAATTTATGATGATAAGGGTTCTGGAAATAACAATTATCTATGAGCTGTGCCTAGAAAAAACAGGACTGAGGCTGAAAAAATTTTACTTACAAATATTTAAAAATCTGATACTATCTCCTTAAATGTACCAACCTCCTCGGTGCCTACTGAATTTCCCACTGTGCATGAAAATGCTGCAGATCATTGTGCACAAACCTGTGCATGACTGCCATCATGCTTTATATACTTTTCTCAAACTTATTCCTTTCAAAGCTGATTTGACCTTAAGGTATTATAAAAATCCAGAAAGCTAAGTCAGTTGAGGTGGTTGGATTGTCGAAGACAGATATCTTGTGCTTGGCTACAAATGTCTTGACTGACAAAGAAATGTAAGCTGGGGTATTGTCCTGGTAGAGCATCCATGACTTGCTTTACCACACATCGTTCTACTTTCTTAGTACATGCTCTTGTCTATTCATTCCCTCTGGTAATCAATATGCATAATCCTTTTGATATAAAAAAAATCATCATTGCCTTGGATTTTGATATTGTCATTCGTGTCCTTTTTACCAAGGAAATTTCCAATGCACCGATTGAGGTTTTGTTTTAGGATCGTACGAAAATAATTTTGATTTCAAAAGTAAAAACATTTTTTAAGAAGGTTGTGTTACTTTTGATGTTTTTAGGATGTCAGAATAAATCGTTCTTTGGCATTTTTTCTGTTCAGGGGTAAGACATTTTGAAAACATTTTTGAACACACTTTGCTCATGTTGAAAACATGGCGTTATCAATCACTGACATTTGCATTGAATAATGTATTGCAATTTTTTTATTTTATTTATATAATAGATCAAAAAAAACGTGTCATAATATTGTTTTTTAAACACGTTTTGCATTGATTCTGAAGCAAGGGAGATAAAAAAGTTATAACAGTCAACTGTGAAAGCTTTATTTTTAAAACTATAATTAAAATCCAAAATTACATCAACATTAAGGTTAGACTACATAAATAAATACTACAAATAAAACATTCATTTCCAAACCTTTGTGTTTTTAATTGAACACAACAAGGCTCATTTCTAAACTAAACAAAGGACAAAATAGTAATCATTTTGGGAAAAGCACTGGTGTTCATAATTTTCCTTTTTTTTTACGATGCCTAAAACGACGAAATCTTCGACACGTTAGAAAGCTTTATCTTCATTCGAAGAAGAGGTACAGCCAACCTGTTATCTAAGCCCCGGACAGCAAAAGAAGCATATAATATTGTTAGCGCTACACAGGCCGCTATCCTTCAACAACGGCCGTAGCCCTAAATTAAAGAAAAGGCAAAAACACTGACTTAAAACCCTAAACACTTCGCAGATGCAGATGCTTTTAAAACTAAACAACAGTTACCTAAAAGCTCTAAATCATTATGAAGTAACAGGAGACCCTAACGACAAGAGACAAGCCGCTGAAGTGAAAAAAACATATGACTTGAGGCATAAGTCATTAAGAAAGGAGGCATCTAAAAATTACATTAAAGATTCTGACAACAAGTCCAAGGCTGTTTTGGGATGTTATAACCAAAGCTAAGAGTCAAGAAAAAACATTCACATGAAATAAAACTCCAAAAAGCAGGTGAAAATAGTCCGAGATGCAGGAAAAATTTGCAGGAAAACCACCATCCTTTGCGGATTTGTAATCTCATCCAGTGCTTACAAGCAGCCATGCTCTGTCAAGCACATTATAATTTCAGTATCTCGGTCAAACGCGGCGATCTTCTATTAGATACAAACAGGAGTTATACTCTGTCTATTTTTATTAGAGACACCCTGGATATTTTGGTGAAGGTTACTTATATCTGGTTTGTTTTTGAGGCTGGCTTGTCTCTAAAAAAATAGGTGGATGTGCTGGGATAGTTGACAGTGTGTCCAGTAAAACATGAAGTCCTTTATTGGTATTGGAATGCAAGGCTAGTTGAGTTTTATTAAAGGAGTGGTTTATTTTTGTGTAGAAATCAATGTGTTTCCTGAAAAAATACTCGCAGGTCTTCGCGAACGGGTCGTAATCGTGGCAGTTAGTTGGGGTTCTTTCCCGGTTCTTGAAGGACATGTTGACACGTATGGTTTCTTTATGTTTTATTGGGGGGGGAGTTGTGATTGTCTTAGTGGTGTTGGCTCTCATTAGGGTTTCCTGCATGGGAAGTGGCGGACTTTCATCTTTTGCACTTGAAGGGAGACACTGAATTTGTTCTCTTCGTTCTTAATTGACAACTGGTTTTCTTGCATTATAGTGGTATCTTTGTTATGTTTGAGTGAGGGGGTGTTTGAACGATACGTGCATTCCTCTGTCCTCTGCATTTTTCGTAAGTGGTTAGGTTCTTTATTATTGCTTCCAAGACTTTTAAACTTTTCATTCCATGGCATTATGGCTGTTTTTTAAGAGTCCGATTTCCAAGAGAACTGAGGGGAAGGTTTTATTTGTTTGATAGTCAGGGCCCAATGTTAGAGTTCCTGTAGTCCTGATGCCGCCTGTCAGTTTTTTCAGGTGTATGTTTGCTGCAGTGTTCATAAATTTTATTACTCTCTAATTCTTCAATGCCTATTTTCATAGTCCGTGAATAAGTTCGATCTGGTTTCCGTCATGGTCCTCAAGAAATAGTTTGTGCTTCAACCACATACATTTTTTTTCCTTGGGCAACTGTGCTTTCGAGCTCGGATCATCTTTTCTTGGAGCCTTTCCATATGTGCTACATTCTTTCCTTCGCAGTTTTCTAACTCCTCTACTTTGGCTTCTAGACTATTCAGTTTGTCTTGGAGTCTTACGATTTTCATTTTTTAAGTAGTTTGTTTCCTGGAGTAAAAGCGGATTCCGATTTTGGCGGCTACTATCAAGCTTTCCCACGCTACTCTGTGTGTCACATTCTGTCAGACTTTATTCACGAGTTCTTGGAGTGAGTTGCTTAAGGGTTTAAGTTCAGAGTTGTTGCGTTATAATGGGGTTTAGTTTGAGGGAGGTCCTGTGAGACAGACTCCGCCTTTACTAAAGGGCCCCCCCCTTCATTAAATTATTTTGTTTTTAAAATTGTTGGTTTTTTGATTCCCATGTATGTGCTTGTGATTCCTGTGTATAGGCATAAGTCATGTTTGTCTGATAATGGCGGTGGTGTGTCTTGCCCCCCAAGAAAATGTAACTGTGTATTTCATAGTTTTTTGTGTTTTCTGTAATTTCTTTTATTTGTGCTGGCCAGTAGGGGTATCCTTTATTTTGGGCAAAGACTTAAAGTGCCAACTTGATATAGAGAATAATTGTTTGTTGCCATCTTGATTATAGGTGGGGCAGATTGATTAAATTCCAATAAATTAAAGGAGATTAATGTCCTTCAAGGAATTGGTGTGCTACTACAAGTGAGCACATGTTGCTGTTTTTGCGTTCCACAACTTCAAGGCACTGCTTGATTCCAGTTCAAATACATTTTTTATGCCAGTATTGTTTTATTCCTATTTCCCATTTTGTAGAGTTTCCAATACAGTTTATTAAGTCTTTTTTTAGCCATTAATGTTCATAATAGATTGAAATACAGTTTTTTAGGCCAGGTTTGTCTGCTTCCCAGATTGTTAAATTTTTAAACTTGAAATCATTAGCAACTACTCAATTCCATCAACATGAATACCAAGTTAAAAAAACCCTATCCTTAAAACTACCAAACATGACTGTCAAGTAATAATAATAATTTTATGCTATTAACTTTACACAAAACTGTAGGATTAAAAAGAGAAAAATTAGATTAATGTTCAAAATGGAAAACGTGTTTTTTTATAAACGAAGTGTTGACCAGATTCCTCGTGGTTAATGTATTTAAATGTCAAAATGGAAAACTGTTTTTTTATAACGAGGTTTGACAGACTCCTCGTGGTTAATGTTTTTTAAATGTCAAAATGGAAAACTGTTTTTTATAACGAGGTTTTGAACAGATTCCTCGTGGTTAATTTTTTTAAATGTCAAAATGGAAAACTGTTTTGTTATAACGAGGTTTGACAGATTCCACGTGGTTAATGTTTTTAGATGTCAAAATGGAAAACTGTTTTTTTATAACGAGGTAATGACAGACTCCCTCGTGTTTAATGTTTTTTCATGCGTCAGGTTGTAATAGAATCAATGGTCAGGTGGGAAGCAGGTCTGGGGTTGATTTTGTGTCTGCCTTGATACAAATAAAGCTGCTGTCAGTAAGGTCCAGGTGGTGGAATGTGACGCTGTCACACAGTCAGCACCTCGGTGGTTTCCCAGTTGTCACCATATGGCGTGAGGTTTTATTCAGTGGTGTTTAAGTAAATATTCTAGACTGTGTAAATACAATATTTTGACTTGTAGTTGTTATAAGCCTTGTTATTATGGTTTCATTGTGATAAAGTTCTTTAATTGAAAAAAAAATTGCCTTGAATGGAATTAGATTGCTAGGTTTAGATTCTTGTGTTTACAGTTTAGTGTCAGTATTGTATATTCTTGGATATTCTTGAGTAGATTAATTTTCTTCAAGTTTTAATTGGTGAAATAATTGGACTTACAGTAGTTCCAGGTAAATATCTGCACACGGGAGGTAAATATTTGTTGTTGAAATACATCACTCAAGGACACATTTTAACGTGGTAGCCACTTCACTTTGGAACTGAAGTCATTCAGCCATGTTGGTTTATTCCTGTCTCCGCACAAACGCACAGCATGGCTTCTTATTCTAGGGCAAGTCAACAACAACAGCCATGAATAAACTCATAGAATCTGTTTATTGACGACCTCGAACGAGCGAACACTCTCTAACGCACTTTTTTTTTAGAATTTTTCAACAGGCATTCGACTAGCTTGAGCGCATGACCTCATTTATAACAAAACTGGAAGCCTTAGGCATATCAGTGAAAGCCAAAGACTGGTTCAAAAGCTACACTAACTGGACGACACCATCTGGTTGAGCTCAAGCACACAGAAAATGGCTTTACCAAACATGTGCAATCAAATACATTGCCAGTAACCCTGGCGTACCTCAAGGCTCTGTGCTGTGCCCTGTCCTCTTAGTTTTATTCACTAATGACATTGCCCCAACTTCTTCAGGACTACTGTTTTTACCATCAGTTATGCGGATGAATTACGACACCGTTACTAAATGACAAAACAACTGATAAAGTTAGGCCTTTATACCGCAGTACATAGCTCTTAACATGGCCTATCAGTACTGCCTAAACAATGACCCAGTCGTCAACCCTAAACAAAAACTAACCAAGTTGGATTTGGGCACCGGAAACGAAGATGTACCACAGATACCAGGCGTCACGCTGTGAAAGCCCAAGTGAATATTTTCTAGGCATAAAAACGAGACAAACATTTTATGCTGGACCCCACACATAGAAAATCCTTTGTAAAAAATTAAGACACTAGTGTCTAGGCAAATTGAAACAAAATAAGGCCATTAGTGACCTTAGCAACAGCAAGGAACCTCGCATATTTTGCACTCTTCGAGAACACACTTAAGGTATGGCCTTGCCGTCTGGGGTGCAGCTTTCTGCAGAAAACATCGAGAAAATCCTGGTCATTCAAAAAAAGGCAGTCAGAACTTTAGCCGGACTGCAACGACTTGACAGCTAGCAGGGAAGCAGTTAAATCATTAAATATCTTACACGATTGTTGGACTCTTACATCAAAGAAGTTGTGATGTACGTGGATGAAGAAGATCTTCTTGAGGAGATCGGATCTACAACACCTACTCTGCACGACGTAATGCCAACCTCCTACAACCTCCCAGCACATCGCCTCAACTCAATATGAAAAAAAAACCACATAAAAAGGTGCTAAATTTCTACAACCTGTCTACCAAGGGACATAAGAACAGGAAGTGGAAGCAAGGCTGAAATCAAGACTGTCACAGCTGGTTGGCCGAACGTCCATTTTTACTCCATCAACGAGTTCCTTCAACATGACTAAAAAACTGATTCCAAAGAACGCTTTATCTGTTAAAAAACAATTTCACTGACTCATTTACAAAATGTATAATTTTTTATCTCTATGTGATTTGAGTTTATGAA
>NW_025789878.1:0-6077 GCF_021130785.1 Homalodisca vitripennis
TGAAGTATTAAGTAAAAATTTTATTAGGGTTTTTGTGGGGAAAGGGAAATATTATGCTTATAAGGAAAAAATTTTGTAAGTAATTCAATCAAAGAAGTTTAATAAACTAATAATACTTACATTTCAAAAAAGTTAGTTGAGGGTTTTTGGGGTTTAAATTTTAAAAGAAAAATTTACTTTTCCGGGAATTTTTTTGGGGGCAAACCACAATGTAATTTACATTTAAACTATTTGTTCGGCGCGATGGGGTTTTTAAATTTAAAAATTATACAAAATAATTTGTAACAAATGAAAAGCATTACGTAAAAAATTTGGGTTTTGTTTTCTATTGATCCATTGCTGTCCTTTTGCAATGTTTAAAAATCAAATAAAAAAGGGATTGGACATATTTTTTGTAGTATTGCAAATTTTCCTTAAATTCTATTTTCAAAGCAAAAAAAACCTGCCCGATGTATTTAAAGTGTTGTTTTTTTGGGCAATCTTTACTATTGTTATTCTTTAATAAATTAAAATGTAACAAATATGTAGGGGCCAACAATGCCCAATAACTGAAAAAGGGGGGACAGGACTAACGGGGCTATAAAATGAAAATTTTGGGTTTTATACATATATTTGTGGATTGTTAAAATCGGTGAGCGTAACGGTTTAATTGTAAAATCCAAGGCCCCCCAACTTTTTATCTGCTAGTTGTTTAAAGGTTTGAAAAAAATAAACTTTTTTTTGGGTTCCGGGATGCCAACCCCAAGGGACCTTTCCAAGAAAAAACCCATAAGAAGGCAAAAATTTTAAAAATCGGCCGATTTTTTTTTGGGAATTTGGCAACTTAGGGGAGTGAAGGGGAAAGGGGCGCTCTTAAAATTTAAACAAAAACAGGCGGGGGGAAAATTTTAGAAGCCCCGCCCCGGCCATTTTCGAAGGGGAAAACCGTAAGCGGAGGGGGGGGGGTTTTAACAACCTCCTAGCCGGACGCGCAAAGCTGTTTTGGGGGGAAACCCAATTTGCAGATTTTCCAAAATGTTTTTCCCTTCTTTAAGGTTTGTTTTTTTTTTGTTTTTAAAATGCGTTTTGCAAAAAAACAAAAAACCAAAAGGAGTGCATTTTTAAGGGCCTTTTCCCGGAATTGGGAGGGGCCAAAGAAAAAGGGAGGGGACGTTCCCAAAATTGGGTTCCCCCCGGCTTAACATTTGAAAAATTTTTTTGGATCTTTGGGAAAATTTAACCAAGTACTTTTCTAAAATAACTAGGGCCCCAATTTGTTTGTTTTTCATGTTTTTTTGGGTAATAACATTTAAAACATAAAGAAAAATATTTAAAATAGAAACTGTAAAATTTTTTAAAATTTTTTTTGTTTTTCAATTTTTACCTTTTAATATTTTAAATTTTTTGTATAAATGTTTTTGGGGGAAGCGCAGGGGTT
Source organism: Homalodisca vitripennis (assembly GCF_021130785.1). Lineage (NCBI taxonomy): Eukaryota > Metazoa > Arthropoda > Insecta > Hemiptera > Cicadellidae > Homalodisca > Homalodisca vitripennis. The sequence continues at coordinate 1,418 of NW_025789878.1, forward strand.
TTAAAACACCCCAAAAATCCCCACCCGTCCGGGGGGCCGGCGTTTTGAGGAATTTCGGAGGAGTCCATTCTATGGTCCCCGCCAACTGAAACTCTTGGGGGTTTCCCTTTGGGAATAGTAGCACAAAAAAGGGTTCCGCTTCAGAAATAGTTCAGTCGGTGACTACCGATGGGTAAAACGGGTTTTTGGGAATGATCCGGCTCGTTCGGATCAGATAAATAAAAATAAACCCGGGCTCATGAGCCGATCTTCAGATCATTCAAGATCACTGACGGGCAAATCACTCCGTCTACTCGGTCAGATCATGGAATAATCCCAAAAAAAAATAAACAATAAATGTAGTACATTATTTTATCTTGATGCAAAAACCCAATTTTATTTGGTTTAAAAAATCAATTTTTTCTTTTATTATTAAAAATTAAAAAAGTAAAAGATTAATTTAATTGTTTTTCGTCCCCGTAACCATGAAAATTTTAAAAGATAAAAAATTTAAACGTTAGTATTACCTGTACAGTAAAATACAGCTTAATGGTTCATAACATAACTAAAAAAAAAAATGTATCCTAAAATCTTTCTTATGATCTCTAATCCGTCGTCATTCATTTAGGGTTTTTGTATATCTGAATGGCCCCCTGGTGAGAAGACAGACCTCTGTATGAATTAGTTCAAACATAACCACTACCAGTAATTCCAAAAAAATTTTTTAAGATTTTGTTTTGGGGGGGGTTTGGGGATTTTTCTCCAAAACTGTACAACGACCTCCCCGTGACCTCTTTTTAACCCTTTAAACTGTACTGCTTTAAAAAAGAAGTTTAAAATATTTTTCTACAATGCTTTAATCGCTGCTTTAAGAATACGTATAAGATGTGTATTGTAATATTTTTAAATTTTACTACCCTTTGTTTTACCAAAAATAAAATTAATGATCAGGGGGTTTTTTTAAAACCCAAAACGTGTCTGCAAATCTTTTGTCAGTAAAATAAATTTTTAAATTTGTTATTTATTTGACGTACCATAAATTTGAATGTCAGGCCTAAATCACAAAAAATTCAAAATAGTATACAAATTCTCTATGGTAAAACAAAATTTAAAATTATAAAGAGCACCCACACGCCCCCAGGGCCCCTTTTAGATTTACCCATGGAGTATCATTAAATATAGGTAGGCATTTAATTTTTTTTCGAAATTTTTTAGTTTTTTTATTCTTTTAGGGGACGCAAAACCAAACTAATGAGTGCATTAAGGCTAACGTGTATCAAATTTCATCTCTCCATTGGAGAATAGTGAAACATAAAGGAGTGGTAACTTTTTCTCATACCCTTATGGGTTGTATTAATCTTCGTGAAAACTCTTTGCCTTTTCTATTAAGGAGAAAAATTTCTAAAAGAAACGATTTAAGCCAAACACCGTTTAATCACAACCTTTAGAGTTATATACCGTCTGTGTTTTAATTTACATTCCAAACTATTACACCGACAGATTGATATTTCTAGATTTACAGTAACACAGAAAATCTACCACACCAAGCTGGAAGAGATATTAAAGAAGCCATTCTTAAAAAACCATTAATGTTGTCACCCGGCAAGTGAGATATATTTATTTCTATATTAGTATATATATAATACGTCATACCGTCTCCAAAGGGCGCAAGAAAACAGTTAGTTAATCAATAAGATTCTTTGCTAGAGTATAAACATAAATGCATGTTGTATTTGAATACATAATTAGTGTACACAAATAGTTCTCCGTATATTCTGCAGAAAGATATACTAGCCAAACACACTCCTTTTATTGTTGACCATCGGAAACCGGAAATTAATTGTCCCGAGACAACCTTGTTATATTCGCCGAAGAAAAGGGCAAGTCATTGGTTTTAATTCATTTACTTAAGGTTTGATAATGAAAGCAAAATCTATTTAATAACGAGTTCTTAGTCTAATGTTGTGTGTACTTATGGCAGAGATCTGGCCAGTGGTCCGGCTTATTTAGCAAGTCGTGGTGAGACTTCAGTCCTCTATGAATGTATGTTTACTTTTATCTTAAAGCATCACTTTACTAATTCTTTGTTAGTGACATTTGCTAATAATCTTGGGAATGCACTATATAGCATTGATGTTAGTGTTTTTATGGAATTCTATATTACTTATATAATAGATTATTTCTATATATATTTAGAACAATTTTAACCAATGTAAATAAAGAGTAACTATTTAATAAGTATAGGCTACTATGGTTATAATTGTCGTATCTTAAAAAATTCAAAATAAATAACTTTATATTTTTGATCCAGATGTTACAAAAAATATCATATCAAGCTTACATTTTTAAAAATATGTTAAAACAATTTCATGACCAAGGAGTATCTAAATTAATATTCAGTATATTGAGAACTAATACATAATATTTATTAAGAATGGTAATATTGATGGGAACCATATTAAAAAAATCTACATTAAATCTTTGTAAGTCGTTAAACTTTATTATCCAGACACTTACGTCTTTTACATTCTACCAGCCTCTTCTTAATGGAATTTAAAATGCTTAATTTAGGAACAAACACTCAATATGAATAAGAAATTTTAATAAAAATAAAATTTCTTATTTATTGAGCTGAGTTTTGGTTCAGAAATTTAAGCATTACGCTTCTTTTGAAATCATGCATAATAATTGAATTCGTTAAATAATTTAATTCAGATTTATCTATTTTCTTAGCGCTGACAGTTGGCTATACATTTATTTGTATTGTCAACATACTCACATCTACGTTAAAAAAACCATTCAGTCAATTGTTATTGTTTTAACATATAGAATCTGTCAGTGACTATTATTGTTCATTTATAAAATAGGAGGAAGATATAAGATATAACAATTCTTCTAACACGTGTCATATAATTGAATTCGTACCATTAAATTACGCTATAAAACTTTTAACGCCAATGTTTTTGTAATTTTCGCCACTAACTTTAATTAATGCATTTCGCTTGATTTACATTTGTATAACTAAAAGTTAATAATTATTTGTAAAAAACTATCACTTCTAGGGACAAATTTTAATTTTTGAATAAGAGAAAATTTCCATTTTTAATATCTACCTACACACACCCACAGAGAGTAATAGATATACGTAAAACCATACTCACCGGATTTTCCCCATTTAAAAGAAAGGTTTACAATAATAATTATAATAAATATATTTTACAAACTATTTGATACCACCTCTCTTTATGTTGGTTTCACAGCAAACCTATTCATGTAAAAATATATTCTTTTTAAAGTTTTTTATAAACCAAGAAGAAAATAGTTTTTCAGTATTGTAAAAAAATGTTTGTTTCAATTTTAAAAACGGTTTAATTAGTTTTAAGACCAACTACCATTTTATAATGTCTTGTTGTATACAAAATAAAACCGTGTGTACTGTATTGACATGTATATATTGTCTTCCCCAAAATTTTAATTTTTTAAATATGTGTTTCTATTACACATGGTCCATTGAAAACGTTGTTGTCAGAATGTTCTTATAATTGTAAGGTCTGTCTTATTTCGGGAGGAGTTTGGTTTACTCTCAATAAAGTAGAATTGTACGTAAGTTTAATATTAGAAATTACGAAATAATTGTAGTGAGAAAGAGGTCAAGAAGTGATTACTTAGGTTGCAGAGGGTTTACTGCTGAGCATGATATATCTCTCATATATCTTCATTAAAATATAATTTATTATATATATCTTCAAATTAAAAATATATAGTGAGTTAGTTTGAGAATACGTTGTCTAAAAAAAGAAACCAAAAAAGACAGTATTTAGATTATTAAACAGTGAACGAATTCGCTTTAATGATTAATTGATATTTTGGAGATTGAGACTTAGAAAGTATTATTTTTGATAAGTTGGTAATATAAATCAGTAATTACTATTGTACAGAGTGTTTCCGTAACTATCACATGTATTCTGCTCAGATTAAAACAAAAATTTATTTCATACCATTATTAACAACTAATAAAAATCCTGTCATAAAAACCTGAACTGGATAAAATTCCTTAAGTCCTTGAGTAAAACATACTTTGTTTTTATAATATTCCTTAAGTTAAAAAGTTTCATATATTATCATTCCTATATGCAGTAAACTGCATGTTATAGATGAAAAATGTGTTTGTCTTGACCTGAGCAAATAATGTGATATAACCCTTGTGGCCAGAGAGTTACGGAGCACTCGTTCCTTTTATAGGTAGATACTTATTCTTTGAGCAAAGGAAATATGATATTATTTCTGATATATGTGTATAGCGGGATGCGTGAAGGACCAATTAAAATAATTTGAATCGCGTTTCAGCTGAATGAGCGAGGCTTAGAAATCCAACATCTAAACAATGTAACTTTCAATAGAGGTTTCGACCCGCTTCTTAACATATTAAACCACTGAAACGTAAATGATATAACTTTATCGTTAGATAACTACCTACAATTCTTCGACGTTTCGTCATAATACAAGCAGATGCCAAAATGAAGTTACCACAGAATTATTGGAATAAACAAGAAAACAAATATTATTCTGACATAGTCTTAACCCTACTTCGCTTGTTTATTAAAATAATAATAAACTTCTTTAATTACTGTTGACGATCCATGCGTTGGAGAAATACATCAGACCTGTTCTTCTCATTTCA
>NW_025789879.1:0-7180 GCF_021130785.1 Homalodisca vitripennis
ACGTTTTCAGTGAGCTGAGAGAATTAAAATAGGTTGAATGTTCTTCACTGAGGTCAATGTTGAGGGACCAAGCAGATACGAATCGTGTATTTCATACCCTATTCGTTGTCCACTAGCTTTTTCCAACAGTTTTCAAATGTACGAATAGTTGGTAAAAGTACCAACTCTATCTTGTCGATTGTCCAAGGTTTTGACTCCATAATCTACTCCTCCTATGCCTCCAGATTTAGAAATTCCACCCTTTTCGGAATTAAAACCTTCTAACACACTCATTTTATTTAACAAGATTGTTACAGGTGTACATGTCGGCAACGTTCTTTTTACAGTCTTTTAAAACTCGCAATATAGATTTTGAACTAATTGTATTCTGTGGAATGAAGTTATGTGGTTTTTAAAACATTTATTCCCGTTAATATAGCTTCCCTTAAATTAAGTTTGGCATATACGGTATGTATTTTTAGTTTTATTCTATTCGATAGTAGTTGTATCAGCTGCAAATTGTTGTAAACTTTACCTCTTGAAGAAAGAGAATTAATTTAAAGCTTGACTGGTCAATTATCTGTGTTATTATTGCTAACTCATTAAAATAACATATATGGCTAATTGAAGTAAAATGTTTGATCAAAAACAAATTACATCACATTTATCAGATATATACACTTGTCCCTTAAATATATTCACGTAACATCTCCTTCGTCATAGAAATATATTAACTTCTAAGAAACAAATTTGTTAATGCTTGACTCAACCAAAAGCATAAATATGAGTGATATTCATATTGAATTATTGGTGAAAAGTCTGCATTCAACACAACGTCGTCTGTCTCATTATCTATTTCTATAATTATAAATATGGTTTTCTTTCACCATTAAGCTACCAATTTTCTTATTCCCCATGATCACTATTCCGCTCGAATTCGTATTTGTCCTCCAAATTATTTCTTTTTGATTGTGCTCGAAAATATTATTTTCCACAAGTCCTTTGGATCTGTCATAAATTTCAGAGTAAAAAAATAAAAATAACAGAGTGTCCCAATACTAAACAATGTCAGAAAGTCAATACTAAAGTTGAGACAAATATTTGATTTCAACGAAACTCTCGCGTTGTAGTGCCCACTTTTGTTCACCGGAAACAGAAATGCATTACTTTCCCGGCACCTAAGCACATGGCGCAACAATTTAAAAATGTATTCAATACCCATATTGATACTACCTAAAATATGGTCGGACGTTGCCATCAACTGCCATTGCAGCATAAAAAAGGTTTTTTCTTAAGTTAAAAAGAACTAAAAAAAACTGAGTTTAAAATCATAGTAAATACCGCTATGTGTTTTTTAAATGTTAATCAAGATCCACGCCGTCTCAGAAGCTAAGGTAAATTTTGGAAATGTATGGAAACTAATTTTAAAAAAGTCTTTCCACTAAAAAAGTTATTAAAGTTGGACAGACATTTGTTTGTAAACAGAAGATCTTAAATTGGGACTTATCAATTAGGCTAAATAGATTAGGAAAATAGGATTAAATAGGTCTAAATCTCTCTTTATTCTAAATAGATAAGGAAATATTCCCTTTTATCACTAGGAATGTATTTTGGATTAATTTTTAGGAGGAGGCTCAAAGAAACCTTCAACACATATTTGTAATTATTAATTGGAAAGTAACACCTTTCCCACATCTTAGTTTACAATTGTCCGAATTATTATAACTGAAGGTTCTTGTTTAAAGTTAATTTATGAAAATTTTTGTTAAAAATAAAAGCTAACTCTTAGTGACTTAGTTGATTGAGCGTTATCAAGGCCTATCACATGAGGGGCCTTGATATTTTATTTTACATTTCTATCTGTGATGTCCACCTACCCTTCTGTCTGCACAATATCTTAAAAAGAACAATATACCTACGATACCTACAAAAGAAATTGTCCATAAAGCTTCATCTCCAATCGTCCATACGAGCTCGTAGTTCGATGATAGTTCACGTCGACTCCAGCTCCAGCGTGAGCGTTTAAAGCGGAATACTTTTTACATAGGACTTTATCATGGTGTCAAACTTAGAAAATCGCTAACAAAAAACAAATTTTTTAACAGGGTGCTCACTTGACTTTTAAAAACGAATGATATGGCGGACACAAATGTGATAAGGTTCTTTTTGGATTGGTTGGTAAGTACTTTGTGTTTCGTTCTGTTGGCCTACCTTATATTCTCACGTATTATCAGTTTATTTGTTTATTATTCTTGTGTCAAAATGTCTTGAGTTCATCATTATAGTACACTTAAAATACAATTAAATGAAAACGTTTTGTTTAAAAGTATAAAAACGCACACAAACATGTAAGTATAAAAAATATTATCCTACACCCAAGACATGTACGTTGCAAAATCAAGAGACATATGAAACTTTATTAACTATCACAAATAGTCCAGAAAATGTTATAAATAATAAATGTTACCTCGAAAAGTTCAAAATTGCTATTTGTACGAGTATAATACTGGTAGTATACAAGATAGAGTTTTACAATGATGTTACGAGTATATTACTGGTATATACAAGATAGAGTTTGTACAAAGTGATGTACGAAAACAAGAGGTTTGGTTTGAGCCTTATTAAAGTTTTTATAACTCGAAAATAAATTGAGAAGTATAAACTTGAAATTTTGCACATTTGTTTTACATCCTCTGAGAGTCATGGCAAAAATTCCTTCTTCTATTTTTTTGCCTATTATGTCTGTGTATGTACTTCACGCTGGGATACAGGTACAAATACCAACTGTCTATGAAATATTAACAAACTCTCTATACAAATAAATTCAGCATATATTAAAACGACATAAAAAACTTTTTGTTTCTAATACCATGGTATCTTAGTTTGAATAAAACATTTAAAAAGCATTGTAAGGAATAGGTAAGACATTTAACAGTGCAAAAATTACAAATAAGTTACCCAAGAATACCCGGGACATACTTGTTTACTTTTTAAAAATTTTTTTTGAAATTGCAGTAATTTCAAATTAAGGTCTTCAAATAACTGAGTTTTTATTCTCGTTTCCTCAAAATACGTCATCAAAATCAACAAAGTGTTGTATAAGGCCACAAAAAAACTAAAAGTACCCTAGTATCTTGGTCCTTTAAATTGTGGGACCATTGGGTGAATACCCAATTTTATTATTTACCTTCCCCAGGTGAGTGTTTACCCAGCCCGATATCACTGATTGTAACTCGACGAAAAAGTGCAATAGAAATGTAAATAATGAATGAACCAAACTGTTTTTATTTTCAACGCAACACTTTTTTGTATAGTAATACTACAGTTATAAATCCCTCAACCAATCAAAAACGTGGTACCATACGGTAAACGAACTAGCGCCCTTAACTTGAAGAAGAAGGTCATGACCTCACAGTCTCGGTTCACCATATGTGAGTTAAGCCAGGCCAGGCCGAAATCCGTTACACTTAAACCACCGAGATACTTTATAACAAAATAAAACTGAACCAATCCGTATTGATCACAGATGTTTAACAATAAGTACCGTCAAAAAATAAAATACAATGGTTTTCTATTAATTAGATAATTTAAAATTTTATTCAGATTATGAATGTTTCCGATTCTTAATGATAAATTAAAAAGGTGTATCATCTTGTAGTCAAATAGCAATTGGCTTATTTACTACAGTATTAATCAATAAAAGCCTCAGTGGGCAAAGGTGGAATGGATAAATAAGAGACCGTGTAACCGTTAAAACTAGATGAAATCTCTTAGCGACTAATTTATTACTGCCCTTACGTTAAATTTGTCATCTAAAAAAACACAAAATATAATTATTTTGATACTATTAGAAAATCATGAGGCGTATTTTCAGCAAAGAAATATAACATTATGGGCCCGCAGAGTGCCCAGGTGCAAGGAAAGGCCAACCCTACTTCTAAAAGGCCTTTAACAGCTGTAGGGTGCATATTTTGATCAGCACAAAATTATAAATTAACTAGCCGCTAAGACCGGCTGGGAGTGGTGTTTGCAAAGAGGATAAGAGCATTAAGTAATTAAAGAAAGGCGAGGGTTTGGCTTTCTGACCAATGGCCTTAACTGGACCAAGAATAACAATTTAGAATAGTCGATTTTTACAGAGAAATGCCTAAAGGGAAATATATCAAATGGGACACAAAATATATCCTTTATTAAAAAAGACGTTCCGGTGTGTGTGGGTGTGTCTATAATTTACATAAATTAGAGATTTTCTAATTATATTTTATTTCTAATGAAAAATCGCATGTGTCAACCTAAAATACACAACATTAAATACCCCAACAAATATTCAGCTAGAATTTACCTGGTTTTCCAGAAACATTTTAATGTAAAAGCATCCTGCCCCACTTCGACCTACAGTACCTTTCCCAAATTTGAATATTGTTTACCGAAACATAATCGCAATTACAGATTTTTGCCCATACTTTAAAAGATATTCACCACACATAGTCAAGCTTACGAATGCTCGTGATGTTATGAAATATTTAAAATATAAGGTTTTCAACCGTCTGTTCCAATATGGGGTTACAATTTATAGTATTTTTTTTTTGCCTATACTCTAAAGATAATTCACCAACATAGTCAGCTTACGAATGCTGATGTTTTATGAAATATTTAAAACTATAAGTTTTCAACCGTCTGTTCCAATATGGGTACAGATTATAGTATTTATGCCATACTCTAAAGATATTCACCAACATAGTCAGCTTAACGAATGCTGATGTTATGAAATCTATCTATATCAATAAAAATGAATTTCCGAGCGTTAGTCTCCGCTAAAACTCTAGAACGGCTGAACCCGATTTTGGCTAATTTTGGAGTCTTAGAAATGTTCGTGGAAGTCCAGGGAATGTTTTAAACGATGAAATGAGAAAATAATAACAAAATTGCAAGGAAAATACTAAAAAAAACGACAATTTGATTCTTCCCATACAATCTTACCTGTTCAAACGTTTGATTTGATGTTAATGTATCGATAAGTATGTAAACAGCTGTAACAAATACAAATGACGAAGTGTCTCAAGTATCAATATGTTTACTTACTACTGCATGCAATTTTGGGTAAAACAGACAGCTGTCGCCAATTATAGGGTTAATATTAATATTGGGCAAGAAAACATGTAATATCAAATACTGCCTACAATGCCGAGAATAAAAACGATCTAACATAGGTCCGTCGAAGTAGATCGAATGGTTGGCGAGCTACCTCATCACGCGCTAATTTGCACTGCTGTCCAGCAAGAGACTGATAATGATAACACCCGGAATGGTAGGGTCAACATTTGCGTTTTGTACACTAAATCAGAATGAAGTGGAATAGACAAAGAATGCAACAAAACGGAGTTCGGGGCACATCAGATTAACAACAGTAGCGGAGCCCGGGAAAAGGAAATTGACCGGTGCCTGGCAAACGCACGCAATGCTCCCTGTGAAACCTGGAACGAGCAGCATTTCTCCTACGATCTCAAGAAAATCGATTATAGTGCCGACAAATACAGTAACATCCCAAATAAAAACGCTGAATTTTATTATCTTAGATAGTTATTGGTGATTGTTTCGTGGGCCGCCCAACATCGTTTCAACAAATTGAGAACAGTTGATGGAACATTTTATGTGCCTACCTACCGTGAGAGCGGTGAGTCAAACTTATTACAGTTTTACTCGAGGATGATTTTTACATTGTGGGATATGAATACGGCCCTCCAGGATTCCATCATATCTATCACCACATCAAAGTCGAACATTGTTTGCGATTATAATATTCACATGTTTCTCCTTCTAATCCGGAAGATTTGTGGATGAAATATAGGGATGACATGTCTGAGGATGGTGCTACATCGGTGTGCGATGTCAAACTTCGGAATCCTATCACTACTAATTAATGCGGACATTTTACAATTAAGACATTGATCATGATAGAATATATGTGTTTTTATTGATGGCAAATAAAGTACTATCCGTGTTTGGGCCTACAGGCACATCCCAATAATTTTATGTCGAAGATTTTTATGTTACACATGGTAAAGTATATCTTTATATGTTTACGCACAGCAAAAAAAGAAGACAAAAAATATAGTTTACCAAGAAAGCTTGAAATTGATTTACCTGTATTGATTGCCTTTTGTCCGATATGATAATGATGATAAATTTGACATTAAATGTGTTTTATATTATTTTAATGTAATGAAAAAATTTTATTGTTTATCTATTTTCCTGATTCCAGGTGCTGAAACCAACAAAGAAAGGCAGCTGTAAATGAATTTTTATTCATACAGATATCGTGGATGCCTATTAATGCCCGTTGCAAATGGCAGAAAAATGTGGGAAAAAAATTACAATTTTGACGGCCCACTTACATTGGAGAGCCCGCGCCACATGCAACGAATACTGCGCAAAAAGATTGGGGGCCCAACGAACGTATGTTAGAAAATATGGCCGTCCAGACCTATTTATTACATTCACTCTGTAAACCTCACAATGGATGGAAAATTAAGAAAGAATTGTGGCGTAACAACGGCCAAACACACAACCAATTTGATAAGGCATGACATCACTGCACAGAGTGTTTTAAGCAAAAATTAAAATCTTTTAATGAATTTCATTATTAAAGCATCGTGTGTATGGCCCAACGTACGCTTGTTGGATGTACTCTCTGTTTGAGTGGCAAAAGCGTGGTCTGCCACATGCGCACATATTAGTCTTGGTTAAGTTGGATACATTAATGCCAGAAGACATTGATCTCCATAATTTTCATTCAAGCCGAGATTTCCCCGATGAAAACACTTGACCCAAAATTGGCAATGCACAGTAGTAAGTAAACATATGATACATGGAACCTTGGGGAGTTTTCAAACAACAAACTTCCCCCCTGTAAGTGGTCCGACGGCAAGTGTTTTCTACGAGATACCCTAGAAGCATTGATTGCTGAAACCATCTCGGAAATGAATGGGTTACCCGTTGTATCGTCGGCAATCATTTTGAGGACGGTGGGCGAACAGTAATTGTGAAAAAAAATAGACAAAGTTTTTTGATGTAGATAATCGTTTGATTGTGCCGAACTCTCGCCAATATTGTCCCAAAACTTTTGAAACTCACATCAATGTGGAATTTAGGTAACTCCTGGTCAAATTGAAAGTACATATGAAAAAATGTTTAAAAAAAG
>NW_025789880.1:0-6842 GCF_021130785.1 Homalodisca vitripennis
CAATTAGTGTCTGGAAACATTTGTTCACCGCTTCAAAGAATAATAGAACATGTGAGACATTCCCTCATATAAGAAGATGAAGGTGGAAATAATGATATATTTTTTATATATTTGTTTAATATATAACTGATGTTCCATTAAAAATTCCTTTTACAGTTTAATTTTCTTAAGCCCACTGTGTATGGCGGTTATCAATCAATGAATTTTAAGAAAGCTTTACCATAACAACTACTAATACAATACTTCCGAGTTTTATGAAAGCGGGATTATGTAAAAGTAATGGCACAGTGTAGCGGTAACGGGCGGTTATCGCAAGATAAACCAGACTCAAAAAGCAACGTCGAGCGTGGCCGCTTGCTTCGATAGTTTGACCGCTTAAGCGATCCTGGTCTTGCAAACAGCCCCGCCTGCCCGGCCATTGGTGGTGGTTCGGAAGTTACCTTTAAGCCCGTTTGGTCCCCAGGTGAGAAGTGTTAGAGGGAAGGGCTTCTTAGCTCTAAACTTCGCCTGGTTAATTTAAAATAAGAACATTCTTTACTTTTCACAGTCAAAATATAAAATGGTAAGTTGTTTCTGTTGTCTGCAACGTGATGACATCTATGTATATATATAACCATTTATTTGTGTTGTTTGTGTTCTGGCCCTGGAATCATGTATAATCTGAGTATGTAATAGTTGAACCGGCGTTTGGTATAAGTAAAGTTCTCTCTCGTCGCTTTTAAAGACAACCAAAAACAGTACAAAAAATTCAATGTAAAATTCCAAACTGGTAAAAAACGCCTTATGTTCCCCCCCCCACCCCCCCCCCTATCGTCCTCTAAAAAATGACCCTTCTGCCAATAGCTTAGCCATGGGGGCCAATAGTCTGACCCCTAAACCAATATTGTGGACCATATCTTTCCATCTAAAAGTACTGAGGAACGAGACTGAGCCGCTTCCGAACCCACAGGTATTTGTAATTTGCTTTCCTCTGGTTATAAAACTGTATAAATTAGTTTTCAGTGTTTGACTAGAAGTTTCAGTTGACCTCGAATTAAATTAACTGTCCTTGTATTGAGAAGCTGTACCTAGTTATACAGACAATCAGAGTAATCCAGATCAAACTGAATAGTTTGTTCTAGGTTATTAGTAAACAGTTGAATTGCTCAGAGTTTAGTTTTATGTTTTGCAGCTCAAAAAGAAATCTCTCTACAAATACACTTGGAATCGTTATTGCTATTAATAATGAAGGAAACTTATTCCATATACCTCGTAGAAAATATTAAGTTTTTGTAAGTTTACTCAAATTGCAGTTACGTTATAGGTAGATGAGATTTTCTGTGGACAGTCAGGGCAGTCAAAACATAAAAGAGAAATTTATAATCATCAGGGCACATAGAAGAGGTAATCTGCCAGGTCTAACAATGACGCTCGGTCAAATCTCGAGAATAAGTATGCATCTCTAATCGAAGTCATTCTTATCTGTGTAGTAAGAAAATGATAAATTTAAAAGCAACATGACCATCAAGCCGGAAGTATAATTTTTTTAAACAGATAACTAAACCAAAATCGAGATACAAAAATTGGAATATAACAGCCTTAGAACGTAAATGGGTCTACATGTTTTTCGTAATAATTAAAACATAATACTTTCCCTTTGATTTTATAATTTTTTTCTCAAAGTTTGGTGTAAAAGAACCTATAACATTACAGCAATCTATAATATTTGGATTCTTATATAAAGAATTGTAGAAAATAGTTTCACAAAATGTGCAAGGAAAAGTAGACAAGTTAACTGCATTGTTAAATAGGTACAGTTGCATACAAGGAAGAGACGGGGACGTATAACAATTCTATACTTCATGAGAATAGTACAGGTTACATCAAAGTAATAATCGAGATTGTAGTATTGTTGCGCCTTTCCATTCTATTAGTGCAATAATATAGGCTACAGTCTCTACCAGCGCTAGTTACTATACATAGTTATTATGTTTAAATATATAACATATACATAAAGTACTAAGTTAACTTGAAACATACAAAAATAATCTATTTTTAGAAAGATTAGGTAATCATAATTCTTATGGTTGTTTTTTTAGTTTTTAAATTCGGAATAATAAAGAACTGACTTATTGGATATTTTCTCGTATCATGCATTTTTAGGTCCCCCAATTTTTTCTTCACAGTGGAGATAACAGTTTCAACTGTGAAACTAATAATAGCTAAGTTATTTATTGAAAAAAGAATGAATTTATTAACTCAAAATCTATGTTATTACTACTAAATTTTAAGAAAAAATAATTTTATTTTCATTCAGAAGTTCGATATAATCTTACAAAAAACCACAACCACTACTTTATAAAACCTTGTGTGAAATGAAGAATTGGTGTGATATAATAAATTTTATAATAAATATATATATATATATAAATATATATATATATATATATATATATATATATAAATCAGTCCTGTTATTTGTTACTTCTACCAAATAATTGATAAGGAAATGGTACCATTCTTGTATACCGATTAAATGAGCATTCTTATGATTATTTTCTTTCGCTAGTGAAAACACACCCCCCCAAATATCAATTTTACATCGCACATACGTTCGATGTATTTGAATAGTGTGTCTAGCGCTAGAGTGGTTAAGCTGTTGAATATTGACCGTTGCAATGCAGCTATTTTATAAGATCATAGGATTTATAAATGATAAATACTTTGTTGAGAAAACACAACTGATATCAACTCAATAAGGATTAATGCAATCAAGAATCAATGTATGCCTTTTTCGTCACAATTTTAACCATTACAAAAATAACCATTACCAAAATAAGCCAAAACACGAACGTTAGTGATTAACTGATTCCTTGACAAGATAACAATGAACAACAACTCGATTGTAAGATTAGTGTTGTACAACAGTCGCTGAGAAAAATATTAACTGTTTAATGGAACCGTTACAAAGGTGGAAGTACGTGATGTAACTGTTTGTTGACAAGATACACTGAACACAAACTGCGTTGTAGATTATGTGTTTGTCAACAATCAGCTGAGAAAAATATTAACCTGTTTAATGGAACCGTTACAAAGGGTGGAAGTACGTGATTAACGGTTTGTTGACAAGATACAATCGAACAACAATCGTCGAGTGTAGATTAGTGTTGGTCAACAATCGCTGAGAAAAATATTAACTGTTTAATGGAACCGTTACCAACGGTGGAAGTAAGTGCTTAACTGTTTGTTGACAAGATACAAATGAACAACAACGCGAGTGTAGATTAGTGTTGTCAACAATCGCTGAGAAAAATTAACTGTATAATGAAACCGTTACAAAGGTGGAAAGTAACGTGATTAAACTGTTTGTTGACAAGATACATTGAAACAACAACTCGAGTGTAGATTCGTGTTGTCAACAATCGCTGAGAAATATAATGTTTTTTATGGAACCGTTACAAAGGTGGAAGTAACGTTGATTACCTGTTTGTTGACAAGATTACAATGAACCACAATCTCGAGTTGTAGTTTAGTGTTGTCAACAATCGCTGAGAACTATTAACTGTTTAATGGAACCGTTACAAAGGTGGACAGTAAGTGATTAATGTTTGTTGACAAGATTACAATGAAAACAACTCGAGTGTAGATTCGTGTTGTCAACACGCTGAGGACTTTAAATGTTTAATGGACACGTTACCAAAGGTGGAAGTAACGTGCGATTGTAATTGTGCGTCAGTGGAACATCGATCTAAATTCCCAGTCTTAGATTTCTGTTCAGAGGAATCGGTGTTGTTTTTGTAGTATTTTACATCAATTATTTCTTATTGAAGCCTTTGCGTATAGACTTATTATCAGCCTTACTCCAGCATACTTCATATTTCACTGCTTAAATATTCATTTAGGGCGTTTTGGATAGAATTCGTTTAGTTTTGCGTATATATTTGCAATTATATATAACGTAATATTGAGTTAATAAATTTGACTATGTGATATTTTATGGGTCAGAATTGAGTTTTTTTAAGACATATGACAGAATTTTGTAAAAATGTCTTTAATGTCAGAATTTAATTTTTAATGTGTTAAATTTCCATAACAATAACTGTTTTGCAAAAACTCCAAACATATTAAAATTAAAATTACCATAAATAAACCTTTATTTTTAGAAAATACATATCTTTTTGGAAAAATAAAAACGATTTCAGTATGTACTTTCAAGTTAGCAGTCTAGTTATAAACTTTGGACAGTCTAGATATTAGGTTCGCGTATGCTTTTTAATCACACCTACTGCAATAGTTAAACTACAAATTTTGCGATCCGGAATTGGCCGTTTTTTGTTTTTTATATAATGTCATTTACAAACTTTTTTACACGCAAAATATGACGTGATAATATAAATGTGGTGCAATAAAATCAAGGATAAACATGAAATTTTTAGTTTAATTTGTATACTTAACTAACCCTACGAATCAATTAAGCCATGTATTAACTGTAACATAAATTAAAAACTGATTAGCAGTCTGCACGTTATAATGCTAAAAGAGATGGACCTACGATCCTGCTCTTTTCTGTTCTATACTTGTTACTTCCAGGCAGTTTTCAACGGGGACAATGCAATTATGTCCTAGTTATTTATGTAGTCCCAAATATTTAATATTCATTTATATTTACAAAAGAAATTTTGTTTAACTAAATTTGAAAAGTATGACATTTACATAACAAAGGTTGTATTATAGACATAAAAAGAAAACGTCCGGATTTTATCCTGAAAGATTCCAATACAAAAATCATTAGCTTGAAGAGCTATTACAGGTCTTTGTATCAATCCAGAATCGCTATTTCAAGTATCTAGGGTTCTTCACAAAATAGATTTATATCGTTATAAACGTACTTCGGCCGATTAAACCGTATTCATAACGAATATAAAATGAAAGGTATTCATGATGAAAGGTAAATGATAACTCCTTTTGCTTATTACAAATTATTTAATATCTCCACATATATTTTTATTGCATGTTCACATAATATATTAAACAATACTAAAGTAAGTACTGAGTGAAATCAATCCATATATTCACTAGGGTAAAGATACATTATTGACCAACGAGTTTGTGTAATCTCATTAAATTTTTATACGTATCAGCTACTTTTGTTCCAGTGTAGAGGCAGGTCTCGGATCCATGACAAGAAAATACAGCACAACTTACGGGCAAATGAGTTGTTTCCTACCTCAAAGAGGGAGAGCATACCTATACTTAAACTAAATTTACTTTTTATAATTATCTTATTCACTACTTAAATAGGCGCGTCCGACTAGCTTGAGTGAACTTTTTGGTGCTTTTCCACTGTATCCTTAGTTTTAGTTTTTGTTTGGTTTTTCTTTTACTCATACCGGATTTTTACGTGGTTTCTTGAAAATAAAATAATCCCTTGAACGTATTTTAAAATGTTTACTGTAGGTTCATTGGAAGTAATATATAAACACTCCATTAAATGAAAGGACCAAACATTATTACAGACACAAAAGGCATTCTTCTGATGGTATCAAAAAATTTTTTTACAAACCAGCCAGAATGTTTACCCTCTTGGGAATAGTAATATACACTCTCTAGGACTGGAAAAAAAGGGGGGGGCGTTGTGAAGCGGTAAACAAGATATTTTCGCGAACATTTTCAATGGTTCAGTGAAAAAAATTAGTACAATTATGTTTCGAGATCGACAAAAATAATCTTGTTCTTATCAGCTGTTGTTTTGTAAACTGTTCTTCTAACTGTTATCACTAATTCAAACTATCAGCCCAAAGATTTCCTAAGATCATTGCCAAGAAATACCAAAATAGGAAAGTTGTCCACTATTCCAATTTTCGTCATGATAATGCTCCTCTTGCCTGGGTAAGGTAATGGTCCCGCTGTTTCTTTACGGTATAGATACTATGGATGTGTTTTCTTTAGCATTATTTTCTCATTATTACTCGCCTCTCTACCACCCAAAATTAAGTATTATGTTTTAACTTTTATTCTCTCTTAAGATATTCCAGTTAGTCTCTTTTATCTTTAGAAAAGGTGGGCCACCCTATATACTGCAACAAGGAACTAGGACATATACAGAATTTCAAATTGTCCAATCATCGAAACAGGTTTGATGAAATTTACTTGATGGTCATCAAATCCACCTTCACACAGCGTCGTGTGGAAAAAAGGACAGTAAGGGAATTTTTGGCAACCACAATTCTTTACTGAAATGAAATACGAAAATAGTCGATGAACCAACCTCTATTATCTAAGTGACAGAGATTAAATAGATGAATAGATGAAATAAGCTTCGTTATCAACTATTGCTGTAGCTTTAAGTATGCCTATGTTATACTATCGAAACACAACTGAATTTCTCCATACTTCTTATCTGGTCCTGACTCAGTCTTGAAACTTGATGTTTAATTAACATCTTCCCCTTAAGTATTCATTGAAATAAATATGTGTTCCCCAAAGGTGCAAAAAGGAAAAGATAGAAGCGGGTCTATTCGGGATTGCCACCCAACGCGATGGTCAGCTTTGCATTTGAAAGTATTAATTAAAGGTATACCCCAACTTGAATTCATTAAAATTTCAGGACTCAGAAAAATAAATATTAACAAAACTTCAATAAACGATTGAAAACTGTCGCTTATGTAATTATACCAACAGCTTCACATAATAAATCTACAATATCGTACTTATCACAATACGAAAAGTAACTCACACTGTCAATCTTCTTAGATTACATACAAACAACTTCGCTAAAATAAACATCAAGCAATTTTTATCGGTATATCGTTCCAAAAAAAGACAATATTTTTGAATTTAATAATACAGCCATCGTTAAGCAA
>NW_025789881.1:0-5988 GCF_021130785.1 Homalodisca vitripennis
AAAAAGGAGTGAGACTCAACGTAAAAAACTCGATAAAATTTCTCTTACAGTTGTTTATTACTGACTTTCACCCATTTTCAATTGTCAAAGACAGAGGTTTTTTTAAACTTTGTGTGGCTTTGAATCCCGCATATAAATTGCCAAGTAGAAAAACAATTTCCAATGTATGATTCCAGCTGAACAGAGAGATGTTTGAATTTTGTTCGGAAGAGTTAAATCGGTACAAAGTGTATGTCTAACCCTGATACCGGGACTTCTACAAATGTTAAAAGTTATTTGGGTGTAACTGCCCCTTACATTTCAGAAAATTATGAAATAAAGTCGATATTTTTGGAATGTTCTAAAATGTCTGATTCTACACAAGTGCTAATCTGAAAAAGAGATCAAAATATTGTTGACAATTTCATTTATTTGATAAGATTTTAGTCGTAGTATCAGACAATGCCAGTAACATCAAAGGGGCGGTACAAAAGGGGACTTGAAATTAAGCACTTTGGTTGTTTTGCCCAACCTTAAACTTGATTCTTCAGGATGCTTTAAAAGTGGTAAAAATGTTAATTGACAAAATAAAATTGATAGTACTTTTTTTTAAAAGGAGCACAAATGCAACTAAAAAAAAACTGTTGATACCCCAGAAAAATAGGGGCCTTGAGCAAAAAAACTTATTCAAGGGGTTTCAACGAGATGGAACTCTACATTTTTTTGGGTTTTCCCGATTTGTAGAGCTGCGGGACGCGGTAAAAACTACATCGCTTTAAAAAATAAAAATTTACTGTTTTGCAGAGGAAGAGGGGGGGATTATGCAAAGAGCTAAGCACAATCTTACGTCCTTTTGAGGAGGTCACTTCACAGATTAGTGGGGAACGCTACGGACAGGTAGCCAAGTGTCCCCCTAACAAGAGGCCTGATGTCCGTGTGTAAAAAAATGAAAAAGGAGCCATTCAAACCAGTTATTCAAAATATTATTAATGAACTGCTGCTGGTCTCGAGAAACGTGGAAAATGTTGAAACAGCAAACAATAGCACTTGCACCTTTTAGATCCCAATTCAAACTTGCTGTCTTAAAAGACAAAACTGCAAAGCAATTGATCAAAAAAACATGTACAGAACTTTTAGCTGCAATCTGGACAGAGACACTTGGCAAACCTTCCAGAGATGATGAAGAAATTGGTAACACTAAAAAACAAAGAGGGCAACGTGATTCCGCAAAATTTTCCGTCTGGGAGCGTTGACAACATAATTGCCAAGGAGAAACCTCGGTAACCGCTTTAAAATTTTATTCATAAAATTTTTAAAATTTTTAATAAATTAAATTAGGGTTTTTACTTGTAACTACACGTATTTACTTTTTTTTTAATTTTAAAGCGTTGTAAGCTTTTTGGGGTTCACTGCTATGAAGGAATTGGTTTCAGGGACGAAAACCTCCCCTGCAATTGTTTGAGTTGAACCGGTACTTAGATGACAGCTACTGGGCGGAAAAAAGATCCTATGGGTGGTGGAAAAAGATCAACATGTATACCCCATTATGGCAAATTGGGGGAAAAATTAAATTTAACGTCAGGCTACATCCGTCCCCTGTGAACGACTTTTTTCTAAAACAGGAAAATTTTTTTACAGAACGCCGATCAAGACTGAGTTCAAAACGAGCAGACAGTTGCTGTTTTTGAATGGAAAAATAAACTTCTACAGTAAATGAAATCAAAAAAATTTAAGTTTATATAAGTTCTGCAAGTTAAATATATGAAATTTGTAATTCATTTTCTTGCAATTTTTTATATGAAGCCATAGTGTACAGTTTTGGGTTTTATTCCCCTTTTTATTTTTTTAAAAAGCTTAATTGTGTCTTTGAATCTCCATACATTCGTGTATCTTCATTTAAACTAAAGTCAATATTTGACAGTGTAATTGTAATGTAATTTGAACAATATGTTTATGATGTATAATTTTTTAAATTTTAAAGTGTTCCCATTGTTTAATTAGAAATAGCAGTGTTACCATTTTGTTTATATTGTGATAAATATTTTTTATGTATACATTTTGCAATTTTAAACGTCATTTGTGTTACTATTTGTTGTAGTTAAATAATTATCATTAAAAATGTATGTATAATCACAGCAGTACATTTTTATAGCTAAATATCACTGTCCAACGTTTTTACTTTACATTACAAAATCTTACTTAAGTTGTAGGCTTAATTATTTCAATATTTTTTTTATAATCAAATATGTATTTTACATTCTAATAATTATATTTTAGATGTAATGTATATTTAATGTATTCTTCATTTAATATGTAGTGTAATAAACGATTTAACGGTTTTATTTTACTGTCAATTTTCCGTTAAAATACCAATTTGGGCAATTAAAACACGTTTTTTTTAAGATAAAAATATTTTAAAGAACTTTTAGTCTTGTATATAAATTATTTTATAAAAAAAAACCCAGGGTGTGTTCATTTAATATAATAATATTTTCAGGGAAAAAAAGTTTTATTTGGTTTGTATTTTTTTGTCTATGCTTTTAAAAGTAAACCCTAGTGTAAATTATATTTATTTCACTAAAAAATTTCTTTTTCAGTTTGAATATTTTAAAGTTTATCTATAGTGTAAATGTACAATGCGCTGTGAAAAGTTTACATTCAAACAATAAAAACCCCATTTTGTATTTTTTACTTAAATTGAACCAAAAGTTTCTTTTAATTATCTCAAAATAAATTATAGTAACTAGACTAAGCGCTAAATGACGAAATTTTTTAATTAAAAATGTAACAAAGTCCGTAACTGAATGGTGGTCCATGTTTTAGTAACGGTATTTCATAACGTTCTATAGGTAACAGCCACTGGAAAACGTTTTGAACCAAAGTTGCGCAATGGAAGCGAGGGGCAACGGTCAGCCCATAACATTGCTAAAAAAACACGTTGCCGCAACCTGTTATCGGGTTTGGGAGAATAACGTGCAACGGTTGCAGCTAAAAAAACGACATTTTCCATCTCTACCCATCTGTCCCTTTAATTTGTAAGAATAAATCATATTGAATTCTAGTTCTTAAGTATTTCTATAAATGCAAGCAAATCGTCTTAGCAGTTGTTAAAACTCAAGTCGTTTGTTAGTGATTCTTTTCCGCCTGTAAAGCCTCAATTCTTTCTTGAATTATTTTGTATAAATATTCAAGAGATTATTCTGTTGCTTTGCTTCCACAGCCTTTTAAAAATCAAATAAACGTTCATTTACTGTGTGTAGATATTTTAGATTATTTTTAAATTCCCTATTTTTAAACATGTTAAAATGCCATATACTGTACTATGATTCTACTCAGTCTCAGTTTACAAATTTGTTTATTCTAAATTTTTCTTGTCGACTAATGTAAAACCGTTCTATAAAGCTCAGCCAAATCGCATGGATTGTTGCGCGCTACAATCTAACTCGGTGTAGTTTTATATAGTAGATGTGTTGCCAATAAAGTAAATTGTTTGTCAATAACAAATATGTAATATGATGGAACTCAATGATATTTTTCAAAGGGAAGTAGGCGTAAGAGGTTAAATGAAATTGCAACTGGCTTTTACGTAATGTTGTAAGCCTTCTGGTTAGAATAAATTATAATCTGACGCCATAGTAACATTTGCTTCTATCAAGAAAACTATCAAGAAAATATATACAGTACATATGTAGGTTTTGGAAACGCTTTGGTCATAAGGCGTCTACCTCCGGCCCTTGTGGTCTATTTCTGGTCTAAGACATTTTAGTGTCATAGTGGTGTTTGTCCAGTGGAGATGACAAGCCCTTCGGACATGTCCTGTAACACTTCAGTCAGGTATCAAAGGGCAACTTTCATACATAGTAAGGGCATTAATATTGTAACATTTACATGCCAAAAAAATAAAAATATATTTAATTTTAGTAAGGAGCGAAATCTGATCATCACGACACTTATAGTTAATATCGAATATTTCCTTTCGGTTTGAACCTTCGGTTAATTAATAAAAAAAATTGTATGTTTTACTCTTTGCATTTATGGTTTAAAAATAGCTGGTGGAGGTTATTTATTGATCTGAGTCATTATTTCAATTACAATTATTTTTTTCGTTGTGTATTCGTTTTTAGATAGTTTATTAATTTATACTATTTGTAAATATTTGTACAGTTGTTTTGTCATGAAAAAAGTACACTCAGAGATTACGAAAACTCATAATATAGGTTGTGTACCAAATATTTTATTTTTATTTTTTATGTTGGTTGGATATAGTGAGAATTTAAAAATTTAGTTTTTTAAAAATATATATATATATTAGTATATATATATAAGTGATATTGTATATATATGATATATGAATTTCATATAATTATTGTTATATATGATCTCGTATGAAGGATATATGATGTTTTCCAGTTGAACAATATTTGTATAATCAAAAAAAAAATTACCTCGGATTGGTCCAGCTGATCTCGAGGAATAAGCGGTTATGGTTCAGGTTGGTTCCGTTGATAGGAGTAGTATAACGCAATTATATTGATGAGCTCTTGTAGTAGGCTATTACTTTGCCTGTGGTAAACTGCTTTACCGATTGGCGAATATCATTTTCGGTATCTCATTATAGGCGTTTGATAATTTACAAAATGCAGCAATACTTTTATAAAACCGTATTTTAGCGTTTTAATTATATTTGAAATTTTGATTTGCTGGAATTAGGGTAGTAGTATAAAAAGATCGCATGAGGGCCATGACTGGTGGTGCTCAGCATATCGGACTTGCCGCTTTCCACAAGGCAGAGTGAAGCCATCACTACGCAGAGTCTCAGGTATTTTGGCGGGAGGTGGTGTTTTCGTCCAACTAACCCAGGCGTGTGGAATAGCCGAGTAAGAATAATTAAATAGTATCTTTATTGTATGTTTCAATATATCAATACTGGTGGTGTGTGCGTGCGGTTGCATGTGGGTGAGATGGTTATACTTTTTTAAAGCTATCCTGAATTGTTGAGCTACCTCCCCAAACAATAGGCTTCAGGATGTTATCAATCTGGCTGTTGGTTATTATAATGATCAAATAAAATTCATTAACAATTAAACCATGTGAGTTTTTCCTCGTTAATCTGTCCAGTTGTTTGCCTTGTTCTATATTAATCGGTCATATTGATGAATACATTTTAAAACAATGTGATGTAGGCTAATTATTATTTCGTTGCGTATTTTTGGTTACCTATTAAACTTTAATACCAATCGGTTACTAACGGACGTGTCACTAGAAAAGTATTAACCATAATATTCGTGATTTTCAATTATTAACAGCAAGTTTGCGAGGAATGTGTACCGCCGCCGGTAAGTATTTCCCGCTCGGAGTGAAGTTATGAGGACGCGGGGCAGGGGTCGTACTACCGCTTCGCCTGACAGGAGACAAGCCTAACGGTTCCGCACGACCGGTAGTTTAGTGGGGAATTTTGAGAATTTAGTAATATTTTATCACTATAAAATGTTTAAAAGTTGTTCAATCTACGTCCTATCAATAGAACATAAAAGCGACTTTTGATAGTGAGATATTTTGTGTCCAGGCCATTCTTTGATTGAACACCTGAAATCTAATGGGTAAAGTAGTGCGAGGTAGACCGGCGAACCAGGAACTATCCACTTTATTAGTCTTTATGGCAAACAGTGGCATAACCATCCTTTGGTTTGTTAATTGAGCCAAATTAAACAAATAATAAAACTTTTCCTTCGGACTTAACTGGTAACGGCGGAGTTTGAAACAAGATCATATGCGTTTGACCATTTGAAGCGAATCAAAGACAAGATCCAAAAGAACCATTCCCAGATATCTTGGTGATGGGGATAACAAATACTTGCTTTGATTGGTTAGCACCAGTAGTTCCAAGCTCGATCTTTAATGGCAAAGTGTGAAGCAATACGGTTCTAAGATTGGTTCACTGAGTCGAATCGGACAAATGAACCGTTCTACGGCTCGCCCCGCCCCGACTCTTGACGGCGAAGTGTGACG
>NW_025789882.1:0-7051 GCF_021130785.1 Homalodisca vitripennis
TGTGGTGGGGTGTTTTGCGAAGACCATATGAATAATTGATTATAATTGTTATATAAATGACTAAAATTAGATCTATATACAAGCGTGAAGATCTAACAATTCCAATATAGAAAAAAAAAAGGTAATCAATAAACCTATAAGAATATGATTGGGGTTTTGAGAATAACTAATTGTTTTTTTCTATTACTTAGAACATATATTTTATAACAGAATGAAAAAGAAGATGTGTGACGTCTTGTCAAAACCTATAATTCTGAAATTTGTATATACGGTCTTCCCTTAATAAATAAATTGTGATAAATCTCTTAAAAGGCTACAAATAATAACGTCTATTTCCCAAAAAAAACCCATTTAGAATATAGATGTTATTCTCAGATGTTTTTTTTTTCCCACACATTAAATTTTTATAATTTTCAATTTCAATTTAGACAATTTTTTTTAGGGGGAATATTACTCTTGGAAAATAGTTTTTCAACTAGGGATAGAGCTTAAATGAGATACCTTAAGGAAGAATTTTTATATTATATTGAAAAGATTACTATTAACCCCACTAGAGTAAAACTGTGCAAATTATTGGTATTTGTTATTACAAAACCTCGCATTGTTTTTAAAACAATATTATACTGAAATAAAAACTTTAAAAGCTAAACAATACCATAACTTTTACCTGACTGATTCCGGTTACCTAGATGAATAATTAAAGTCTCCCAGACAATGCCGGGGCTGTGAATCAGTTGATATTGTTTTTGCAGGGAAAACAATCAACTTGTTGATGATGTTTGCTTTCATTGTCCATCAACACATTTGATGGCGTACAATTAACTCTGATCATCACTGCCCAAAGCCTACGTTTTTTTACGGTTACGAAACATTGCAATAATATACACTATTTGTTTAGGGTTAAACCCGTAAGAAACAATACATTTTTTTATTTATGTATTATGTTGCTTAAATCTGCTTGATTACACAAATATAAAATGTACAACTTACATTAATTGGAGTTGAGGTAAGCCTCAGAGTAAACCATATAATATACCTGTAACAAAAAAAAATATTTTACATATATTTAAACCCATCGATAGAAATTGGTGAACATTTTAGCTCACAATGATAGTAGAACCCGCTGGCTGTTTAAGTACCGAACTATAATTTAAAACAAATTTGCACCTAAGTGGCTTTATAGTATTATATAACTTATACTAGTATAGATATATATTATAATATTGATATATCTACATATAGTATATAATATATAAATAAATTTTATATATATATATTATGTACGCCAGGGTCGGTTAAGAAGTTTTATGCAACCTTCAGATACTGAAAAGGATATTCATGGGAGGTTGAGCTTACTAATATACTCTATTATTGAGTAGTACAATTTACTCGTATAAGTTAAGATTCTGTCCTAGTATAAACCTAATAATTTTCTCGTTCGAAAAAGTAAAATATCCGTGTAGCAATGAGAAAAATTTTAAGATCCTACAACATCCCCTATTACACGCAGTATCTTCCAAGATGCGACCTTTTACTTTTCGCTATAACCTTGTTGCCATGAACGGGACGCATTGTATTCTTTAGTCTTACAACTCAATTTAAATAAACGGCTTATACCAAATTTCTTTTTATTTAACGTTACATATATTAATAATCTTTTATATCATAAAACAAGTATTAATGTTATTCTATGGAAGCAAAATGTAAATTGTTGACTCACAGGATTATACTCATTGAATAAAAAATTGAGCTCCTAGAGAAAAGTATGCGCATAAGGGGGTTTATGCGTTTCAATTTTGTAGTGTGGGAAAACGTTTTGACAATGATTATAGTTCGAAGTTTCAACTGTTGTTCATATTAAATGAAATCAGAAATCATTATAAAAATGAAAAGAAGACGTTTCTTTCACCAAAATATGTAAACGTGGAAAATTACCAAAATTAAAATTACCATTAATAATATCTAACAGATTTCAATATTTACATTCTGATCAGTTTGATCAGCTATGTTTAAGATGATGTATAATACCTCGTACAGTAAAA
Source organism: Homalodisca vitripennis (assembly GCF_021130785.1). NCBI lineage: Eukaryota > Metazoa > Arthropoda > Insecta > Hemiptera > Cicadellidae > Homalodisca > Homalodisca vitripennis. The sequence goes on from NW_025789882.1 coordinate 2,043, forward strand.
AGTACTCATTTTTTTGCTTCCCAACCCAATGTTTTCAATCTCATCCTGTTTCCTTCCCACGGTCCAGTTATACTATATATATTTACTATATATATTTACGAGTTTTGTATATATAAACTGATATACTTTCTACACAGGACCGTGGAAACATTATGAGATTACAAACATGGGATTTATATATATATATATATAGATATATATATCTTATATATATATATATCGTATACCTCGTCAGAATGATGAATGCGATGTCCAACCTGAACGGTTTTCTGTCAGTAACAATTGCATTTATTGTCTCGTGGTATTGCTTTTGATTCCAACTTGCAAATAAATCCACGGACTCACTGACGTTTCGACTTGTTTTTCTAAAATTTTTAGTCACAGGGCGAATGGTTTATGCTTGGAATCAAAATAAATGCTCTAGCCATAGTTTTAGAAATAATAAGTGTTGTTCTTTTGTATATGCTTTCACTCTAATAAATGTCAAAAATTGAAAATATTGGGTTAAATTAATTGTACTCTATGGTCGAGCTGTCATAATAAAATTTGATGATGCTTTTTTAATACATAACACAAAGAACTTTAGAGACCAAGATGGAATTTTGTTTGCTGCCTCTCCAAAAGACCGACTATCTAATATATCACAAGTTTCTAATATACTAATCAAAACAGATATAAAAAAAGATAATTTTATAAACACACAATAATATATAATAATTGTAGTAGATGTTTAAATAAATAATGAACATTACTTCACATGGTGCGGGCACAATGTGCTGCTCATATTTATAAATTTAAGAATGACATATGGACGGTTTATAAATTTTTTATAGACCCATAGGTGTACTGCGAACCACAAACAAAAATTATAAAACGACACATTCTACTTTAAAGTACGTATCTCTATACTTTATTATTAAAGTGCTCTAACACTCAAGCTTTAGGTTAAAACATACATTTTAATTTTAAAATGTTTAAATATACATTATAACTTGCTGAGCGCCTTCAAATAATAATTTGCATTTAATATAACGTAACCGTCTCGTAACTAGCAGTTTATAATGTACAGTGTGCGTTTGAAAAACTTTTATTTTTTTAAATTCAAAAATTTAGGTGGTAATTGCTTAAATATTTGTAAATATAAAACTATTTTCGAATCCACCTGAAGTAACACAAAAATATGAACTCAAATGGGTCCAGTCCAGCTGTTTAGGAGGGAGTTTATTAACGACGCAAACAAACATAAACCCATTAAAATAGACTAGTAATTTGATACTGGCGAACTACCAAGTCGGAGTAACTACATTTAATGGTATGGGTCTCGACAATCTCAGAGGACACTAAAACCCTCTCTGGCTGTGGTTTATTTTACTTGACGGGTACTGTTGGAAGAAGAATACTTCATGAAAAAAATACCATAATATAAGAAATATACTCATGCAAGGAGGTTTAAAACCACGATCCTTTTTACGTTATTTTAATTATGAGTTTTATTTTTTAACATAATTTTTATTTTAATTAATTAGGAAGAAAAGCCCTTTGCTTAAATCTTAAAATACATGAGTTATATCTAAAATTACTTCACGAAGAAATACATGTTTTTTAAAATAAATAAACATTTTTTATTCTATATTTTAAGCCTTATGTAACTCAAAATTTATAGAATAATGCCATGCCTTCTATTATTTTTTGTTTGTTTTTGTTATAAGATTATTTTTTCTCATTATTATAAAACAAACTACCTTAGAATAGTCTTAAATGGGGTATTTCCTTTATATGTTCGTTTATAGGAACAGTTAAGAATTATTTTTAATTCTTTTAAAATAATCTCATCGTAATTTCTTATAACAGACAATTCTGTGGCAAAAACTGTGTGGCCGTCAACATAATAAAAACATAAATGTAATTGAATTAAAGCAGTATATATACTTTATATACATGTAATCTAATGCAAGTAAACAATCCTTAGTAAAATCTGCTTAGGCTCACCCCTTCGCACTTGGTAAGTAATGATTTTAAAAGGCCTGTCATTATATTCTTAATGTTAGTATATGACGCTTCTTGTGACTAGGATTGGATGGGAAATTAATTCACATTCTACCTTTCCAGGACAACTGTACTTTGTTGATTACAACAGAATTACTCTCGTCCTAATCTAGTTTTATACAACTACTGTATTGTAAATGTACGAGGCTTGCTTTGTACATACTTTTTTGGTTCTCATTATTAATTATTAAACTTAAATATTCTTAAAGAAATTAATTTAATAAATCAATAGATAAAAGGATTTTAAACACATTAATGGTTACATTATGAGATAGCTCTTAATACTCTACAACTACAAGTGAGGTTGGAAAATAATACTATTACAGAGTTCAATACAATATTAAAAAAATATAAGGATTTATTTTATAAAATAGATTTCTAAAGAGTAATCTAAATTGTGTAAAGCATCGAGGACCAATTTTTATAATAATGTTTTATATAAATAAATTGAAAAATAATAAACAATTTTTTATCTATTATCCATTAGTATAACCCCACATATACAATGATACTCCTTGTCTAAGAACTGAGTAAATCAGGGTTTGGGACATTTTCTATTTCGGAATAATTTCCCCATCTCGTTATATACAAAAGTTTAATACTAGGGGTTGTGTGAGAATTGAAATCATGCCAGATGTAAAAAATGGGTAATTATTTACATTAAAAATCATTCTTTTAAGCTTTAAGCTACAAGAAATGCGGGTAATTGGATTGACACTCAAATTAATGTATGCCTTTTTGTATAATATTATGGTTTTTAAAAAATGAAGGGTTAGAATTTTCAAATCACTCTATACGAAGTGGATGTTTTACTTTTTTCTACATATAAGCTATAGCAAATGTCCTGAAAAAATCCTTATTTACTTTTTCAGATCATTTATCAATAAAAGCTTTGTCTCAAGATATATATCAAATATTATTAAACATTGGATAATCCGGATTAATGGAAACAAAAAATGCTAATTCTTTTCTATTACAAATAACATTTTTGCCTTCCAATTATTTCTCCTCACCATTTACCATCCAAATCGTAACTAGGACTTAATGGGAGGTAATTTTATTATAGAGAGATAGCCGAATCAATATTAACACTGATTGATTGTAATAAAATAACTATGTCCTATATTTTTATCATGTTATTTACAGTAGTACTCTAATACATGTACTGTGGTTGAGTTACCACTTACCATTTAGTAATTAGTACCAAATTACTGCTTACCCTCCTTATTTTTCATTCCCTTTTAACTATAATATGAACCTCTGAAGATTGAATATTCTTAACAGAAAATTTCTGCAATCAATTGCACCGACGGGATATTCTATGTTCCATTATTGCATTAAGTAAAAATTATTGAACAAAATCCTTTCTTCTCCTTGCCACTGTGCTTATAACGTGTTAGCAAATTTTTCCCTATCAGTAAAACAATCTATTATTACATTAAACATTAAATGAAATATAGAAATTTTTAAAAGGAAAAGCTCTATACACAATTAATGTGTTATGATGATGAAAAAGTTATTAATATAAAAACGTAAGTAATCTACAGACACATTTTTAAACAAGCCAAGCACCACAATACTAGTCCAAATATTGCAATACAAAAGTCAACACTTATTACAAGGCAACTTATACAAGGCACAATTGGGATATAAGGCGTTTATTCACGTCTCAGGTGTTGGGGTTGGGAATCGTGTATGTAGGGATGTAACAACACTGCTCTCCAATATTGAAAACGTCGGTATTAACTCATACAATAATATATTGATCACAACTATGATCACGCCTGAGCCACCTCAAGGCAACAAAGTTTGGCATGAATGGCGTTTTATTCACGTCTCAGCTGTGGGTGGTGGGAATATCGTGCAGGAGTGTAACATCCACACTGCATTCTCCAATATTGAATACGTGGGTAACAACTCATACCAATAATATATTCATCAGTATTAGTCGCAGCCGAGCCCACCTCAAGGACTCAAGTGGCTAGAAAGAAGGCGTTGTATTCACAGTCTCAGCCTTGTTTGGTGGGAATCGTGCAGGGAGTGTAATACATCACACTGCTCTCCCAATATTAGATAATTACGTTCCAGGTATCTCACTCATACCAATATATATATTGATCACAACAATTCACGCCCACGCCGAAAAGAGCCAACCTCATAGGCAACAAGTGGCAGAAGGCGTTTATTCATGTCGTCAGCTGTGGTGGGAATCGTTGCACGATGTAAACATCACACTGCTCTCCAATATTGAATTACGTCGGGTACTACTCAGAAAATAATATATTGATCACAACTATCACGCCGAGCCACCTCAAGGCACCAAGTAGCAGAAGGGCGTTTATTTTCACGTCTCAGCTGTGGTGGAATCGTGCAGGATGTAACATCACCACTGCCTCTCCAATATTGAATTACGTCGGTTATTAGTCATACAATAATACTATTCATCACAATTGACGCAACGAAGCCACCTCAAGGATCTAGTGGAGGAAGACGGCTGTTGTATTCAACACCAGGCGCGAATGGGGGGAAATACTGCAGGGTGTAACATCACACTGCTCTCCAAAATTGAATAAGTCGGTTACCACTCATACAATAATATATTTATCACAACTGTCACACCCGAGCCACCTCAAGGCCCACAAGTGGCAGTAAGTGCGTTTTATACACCGTCTCAGCTGTGGTGGGGAATCGTTCAGTGATGTAACATCACACTGCCTACTTCCCAATATTGAGTAAGTCCGGTACCACCATACAATAATATATTGATCACAACTGTCACGCCGAGCCAACCTCAAGGCACAAGTGGCAGAAGGCGTTTATACACGTCTCAGCTGTGGTGGAATCGTGCAGGATGTAACATCACACTGCTCTCCAAATATTGAATACGTCGGTAATAGTCCATACAAAAATAGATTCATCACAATTGACGCACTAAGCCACCTCAAGGATCTAGAGGAAGACGT
>NW_025789883.1:0-8544 GCF_021130785.1 Homalodisca vitripennis
GTTACATTTTTCCTCGCTGGTTTAAATAATACTTATCCAGTTTTTAGTTAAAATCATGTCACTAAAATATAAATAAAAAAATAAAAATATATAACATGTCTTGAAGCTCTTGTCTTATTGGGAAATTTATCTATTAATTTAAACAAGACTCCTCCAATCTTATAAAGTTTTTATTTTTTGTGAGGCCTTTCGTACTCAATGAGTACATCTTTCGACTCACACAACTGAAGAAAAAGTAATAATAACAATCATAATTAGTATTATAAACAAAATCTGTCTATGTTACTAATTGTTTATTATTACTTTTATTCAGTTGTGTGAGTTCCGAAGATGTACTCATTGAGTACGAAAGGACCCTCTCACAAAAATAAACTTTATATTATTAGGAGAGTTTGTTTAAATTAAATTACTAGAAAATATGTTAACATCTATTTTTATCGATAATCTTTCGACAAAACATCTCTTACTTTGAGATTGGTGAGATGTAATTCAGTAGCAGAATGTTTCTCTAACAGCTTGCATCCTCCCAGGGATGAATTGGACTCTTAATGGTTCCTCTTTAAAAGTGCGACGAAATATAAAATAAAAAAGAGACATTAGATATGTGAGAGTACTCATTGAGAACCAAATCTGTTGTAAATAAAACAAATAAAATGAATACGCGCAGTAAGTTATAGAGAGTGTTTTTTAATAATAATTACAACAATAACTGTAGATTATTTAATGCTGTTTACTTTAAACACCACGTATACCTAATCTAATATGTGTAGCTCTATGTTCCTCCAGTAATACACACGTCTGCCTTCTTTATAAGTCATGCACATTAATTATCGTAACTTACGGTCCTAACAACTCGCATCTAAAGTGAGCGGTTTTGTCGTAGAGAGGCTAGGCGTGCACCCGGGATATCAGGCTGTAGGGATTAGGTACTTAATAGAAGCCTATCCCTCAAGTTCCCGCGAATCGTTGGTGGATACTTTGACTCAAAGCATTTACAATCTGTTATGAGAAAGCAGGACCAGGACAATAGCGCAGTGGTTGACTGGGTTTGCGGGCTGACTATCTCGGTATCTGAGCATTATCTGGATATTGAGAGCCAGGAACTGTATAACTTGAATGTTATGGTAAGCTATCATGTACAGAAAAGCTGGGGTGCTGTCAACTATTGGGACCCACAACAGTCTACTTCATCGTGCATCTTCTAGAATCGCTTTCCACAAAAGTTCCACGTAAACTTGTATTTACTTAAATCACCAGTCGTTAGATTATTACAATATCTCAGGGAAACACCTGTTTATAAAGAAGGAACACCAATAAAGTCGAGGTTATATGAAAAATTTCAATAATATGTTATGTGATTAGAATCTTTAGATACACTTGAGATGTTAGTAATATGAAGTGAAAAAAATTGAGTGAAGCTACACATGACTAGTACCGATCAGATTACTTAGTTGATTATATTCAGACCGGGTAGTTTTTACACAACCATTCAATATGGAATAAAAAAAACAAGTTTAAAACACTTAGAAGAAATATAAGATTGAAATAAGTCAACTAGGGCAACGGTGTAAAAAGGTATTGAATTTTAATGTATATGGTCAATCTGTTAAACTCATGGTCAAACGAGTTAACAAGATTAAGAATATCGATTATTGTATCCTCGTGTTGAGTTGGCATTGAACGTTTTTTTAGTCTTTTATGAGCTCACTGGGTTCTGTTAAAATAAAATACTAAATAATATTTAATCTATGGTCCTACAGTTAAAAATCAAGTCCAAGAAATTAGGATGTAGTATGAAACCATGTAATGTACAGGTTACATTGTTACACGGACGCAAGTTGATATAAAAATAACATTTTTCCAACGTAAGTGGATCTTTTTACTTTTCTACATTCTATTTCAAGACCTAGTTTCATGATTCGTAACCAGTGGATGTGCAATAAATGAACGCGTCATGTAAACGCACGAAATATTTGGCACTGCTTTTTCTATACAAAATTACCGACCTATTAGATAAACTTAGCTTCGAGCTAAATTATACAAAGAATTTATAGAAGGAATATTGAATATAAAAAGGATTATTTTTAATTTAAACTCGTTAAGTGAAAATTTTTTGTTTAATCTCTAACATTTAATCCGAAGTTTTAACTTCAAACTTGAGGTGTATTTTATTTTACTGTATAGAGTTCTCAAAATATTTATCAAATTAAAGTAATTTTTATTTATTTATTTATTCTTCCACTCTATATAAAGTATTTTATGTATGTTTCTTATAGTAAAATTATTTCCCTAATGCTATATTTCACTGCAATATATAAAATGTGATAGACTAATAGAAAAAGATCAGCATATACTAGTTCGAAATGTGATAAAGAATAATGGCATGACCGCCATTGCCAAGGGAAACATAAACACACAGTTCAGAAAATAGATGTAGTATCGTAACGAATGGTTATGATATGATCACAATAACTAAGGCTCATAACATAAATATATGTCCCTAGAGTATATACCAAATAGAATAAAATATTAGATCGTACCTAGTAGTAAAGCCCGTATTGATTGGTAATGAAATGCTATCAATACTTTAGAGTTACTACATAAATATACAATCTAGCGTCGTTATGCTTAATAGAATAAAATATCAGAAAGTAACTGTTTTTAAACCGGTACTGAATGGTAACGTCATAAAATTAGTACTTTTGAATAAAAATAAAAATATAGAGTTTATTATATTGCAGAGTCCGTCTACTATCTGAATTAAAATATTTGTGAATACTTATAGGTCCGGTCCAGATAACCTTTTAATCTTGAAATTTTGAAAATACGAATAAGATCTCTTTATCTCATGAAAATATTCTTTAGATCACATATATCAAGAATGAATTTTCATCTATATGCTTTGTATAACAAAATCTGCGTCTAAAATTTCCTGAAGTTGGAGAAACATTATATTATTATGTATACATTAAAGATTAGTTGCTATTGAAACTATTAGTTAGTAAATACTAACCAAACACTTTATTTTGACTATGTTAGTTGGATTCTTGCAAACCTTCATTTTGAATGTTCTTCGTAAATGATTGTATCAAAATGCCCTAATAATTAAATTATCCATTTATATTTACTTCATCCTATTGGCGTACAATTTAAGTTTAAGTGACACGTATTATTTTCTTGTTACCAAGAATCTCTTAATTAAAACTGTTTATGGTAGGATATACTCTACTCTCACTAAAAATAATAGAGACATTCGATTTGTTATTTGCTGAAGTGTTTTCGATTGTTTAAAAAGTATATATTTTTTTATAATAAACATCTTTAGAATTGTAATTAACGAACATTGCGCCAAAAATGCCCCTTTTACACCCTTAGAGACAGCGAGGGTAATAGTTAGATGTACCCTCCTCAGTCAACCTGTTTCTGCAGTATTACACATTCAAACTTGGGCGACTGATTTACTCAAGACCCCTAAAATTGTACCATTTGAAAATCTAATTATAGAATTTCGTTTCTATAATTAGATAAAAACAAAATGAAACCCTCAATGAAAAAACATCGTTTAAAATTCATGCTTTTAGTTTGATGATTTGTCTAACAATTATTAACTAAAATTATTCAATTAAACTGTCAAGGTGTAATAATGAAAAAATAACGGCTCTAAGAAAGTAGAAGATGAACTCAAATAAGAAAGTTAACGATTGCACCAATCACTAGTCGCAAATGTTCAGTTAACATCCCAGCTGTATGGTTAACTCCTTAACAGCAAGATTCATACTCACCACAACTATTCTGTTATCTAATCTGTTAAGTAACTCGTGGTTTTGTATAAATTTGACAGTTTTCCTATGTATTTCATAATAAGGTTGTGATGCTATAATCTCTGTCAGCTCAACAGCAAGAGACACGTTATGTCAACAGTTAGATACCTTGCTAGTGAGAGTTACTAATTGTCCGATACATCCGTTTTGCCATGATTTTTGCGTCGTGTTGTTAGTATGCGTTTTATCTTGTTACTATCTCTTGGTTATTTTATTTTGTTTTACACTTCTTAGAAAGTTTAATACAACCACCAAATTTTTTTTCTAATCGAAAGTAACTCTGTTTATAATTTACACCGTCCTTGAATTCATAATAATGTTTCATGCTTTATCACGCAGTCCATTAACAGCAAGACAATGTGGTCATCTGTTAGATACTTGGCAATACATTACGTATCACATATAGCATAAGTTTTTCATGAATTTGTCGGTTTAGTAGTCTTGATCTTGTACTTATCTTGATATGTGGCTTTTTGATCAAACGTTTTGTATGAAGTTAATAATATATATTAATAAAGAACCACTAGCGAAAATATTATATTTTAACCTATATAAGTGAGACAGACGTTTATTAGTTTTTGCTTTCTATTGTAATTGGGGTGTTTTTTACAATAAACAAATGTACCACAGTGAGAGCATCATAGAGCCGTACTTCTGTAGCACAGGACTAGATACCTTCAATTACATCGCCTGTGTAAGAAGTAACAGTTGTAATTTATGTATATAAATAATGGTATAAAAAAATTTACAGGTAACGAAGGTTAACCGATTTCTTTATCAATTTGGTTTAATTATATTATTAATAAAAAGTATAGTTAAACGATAGATACACTTTAGCAATATATATCATAAAAAATCACTTATTTTAGTAGGTTTTAAACAATTAAAAAACATTTTAAAACAGTTCTTTGAAATAAAAACTTTCCAAGTTGTATTTTAAACAGAAATAAAAGTATCATCCATTATGATATTATTGTGGGATTTGTTGATAATAATTTTGTACTAGAATGAATTATTGCTGTGTGATTATCATACATTGAAAAAAATGTCATTAAACATTGTACAAATAGGTAAGAAAAACGCACAATAGCGCGTAAATACAGCGCACGTAATTAATATTAAACAGCGATTAAATTAAAACGTGTAATATATACTTTCCGACAACAGGGCTATAGAGACGATTTCGAAGTTGTATATAATGGTAAATTTCACTGCAATATTAAGAATGCTTCTTTAAAAGAAAGCAAATTGAGGTTTAATAGGAATAATAAATATATAATCTTACATCATGTTTTCAAAATAGGAGCACAATTATAATTTGTATTCATGTGCGCAGCTACGGAAACAGCATTGTTTTGTTAAACTGGTTATGTTAAACCTGTATCAAACAGTTTAAATATTTCTAGTCACATTTATAAGACACAACAAACAAACCACACGACAGCACACACCACACATCACCACACACATCCCACACACACACACACACGAAACACACACACAAACTCACACCACACACACACACACACACATATATATATATATATATATATATATATATACAGGGTGTATATTATGTCTGGAAACACCCAAATATATCCTTTAATAATTTAAATATAAATTTGAAACCTCTTAAAATCATGATAGAGATTGGGCATCTACTTTTTGGAACAATGTTTTCTTATGTCACACCAACGGGGGACGTCCTGCCGAGGGTATCGTGAATATTCTTAATGGAAGCCTATACCTTGTGATACATAATTTTAAAGGTAATAGCTTACTGAATTGAATGCCACAAACCGCATCTCAAAGGAATTATTCTATCAGAAAATAGAGCATTTTTTAGTATTGAAAATTTACTTGAGGGTTCAACAGAGGTACATTTTAACATGGTTCTTGCCACAGAAATTGTGGTTACACTAATTTTTTTAGCATTATTTTAAATGTTCCAATTAAATAAAACAAAAATTTCATTTTAAGCTGGTATTCTAATTAGCACAAATTTGCCAGTTTTCATTACAGTTCAATGATGGGAAATACTTATTGTTTATTGATTTCTTTATTACAAATAAAAAATTTTGTATCGCTGTTAGACAAAAGTCCTTACAAACAAACGTTTTAACTGCATTTGGTGTCAAGAAGCAAATTGATTCGAACTGTTGTTCCTTCTACGGTTTTTGACAATGAGCCAATCATGTGTACAAATGATTTCGACAGAGTTGCCTAACATTTCTCTTCAGTTAGTCAACAAGCAATCTCCTCTATAATCCTTGTTTCCTTAGGTCTTCCAAATTTTGAGGCTTTCTTCTGATAAACATTGGATTTTAAATGACCCCATAGGGAAATAATCGGATTGGATGACAAATCCGGAGAACTTGGAGGCCATTCGATTTCTCCTCTTCGGCCAATCAATTGATGAGGCAACCTTAAATCCAAATACTCTCTTACCTGTCTACCCATAATGGGGTGGAGCATCCATCCTGACTGAAAACTCAATACATTATCAAAAGTATTCTCCTGATGCAATTTGAATAGCTGGGATTATTTCATTTTTGGAGCATATTGTAGTAATGTTCGGCATTTATAAATTTCCATTGATGAAAAAGGGTCCCAACAATTTTGTTACCTAAAATTCCACACCATACGTTCAGTTTTTGTGGTTGGCTGTGATGGGGACTCCAGTCAATCCAATGTGGGTTTTCACTAGCCCAGTAACGGGCAATTGTGCCTGTTAACATTGACATTTAGGAAAAAAGTTGCCTACCTCAGAAAATAGTATGTTGGTCAGAAAATCTCTATTTGTCATCACCATTTGCGCATCACAAGTTCACAAAACTCAAACTCTTTCTGTTTTTTTCCGTTTTTAATCATCCTCACTTAACTGTTGGACTAAATGAACTTTAAATGGTTTGTATTTATGAATGTTCAAAATCTTACTCACAGACCATAGGGGTGCATATCATGTTGCTGTGCAGCTTTTCTGAGCGATGTATGTGGGTCATTCAAATAAATTTTTGCCCAAAAATCATCTAGTGCATGTTCTTCATCTGTTGCAGCTTGTATCCTACCCGACTTTGGCCGATTACGTACACTCCTTGTCATTTCAAAAATGATCGCAGCAATAGTTTTTTGATTATTGTTGAAAAAACACTTATGGATTCCTTTCTGGGGAAGTGTCATTAAACAAATTACTAAATTCCCGATAAGATTCTTTGACGACTTCGCCTTATCCTCGCATCATAAACAGAGTAATTCGTTCTCTTTCAGTCAATTCCATTAAAATGCCAAATTAAAAACTGAACTAATGTAATTAGATAACTTGTTGACAGCAAGCTTCAGAGACACTGATTAACTCGGACTAGGAATGATATGACCTTTGTCCATTTGTAATTCCCAAGCTTAGACCTGTCTAGTGAAAGCTCCGATTGCTCAACAAACTGAAACCTGCTAGGACCAGATGATTATTAACACAATTATTGTTTCTCTTAGGCTAGTGACCTTTGTCTCTTTTAAACTCTTCCTGCTGACTGGGAAAACACCAAGTACAGGTTTCATAAGTAATCAAGGAGAAAGTGACTCATAGTTTTAATCATTGTAATAAAAACTGGTAAATTTGTACTAATAAAACCCAAGCTTAAAAATAAATTTGTTTATTTTATTTTAATTGACCATTTTAAATATAATGCTAAAAAATTGTGTTGTAACACATATTGTGGCAAGAACCATGTTAAAATTACATTGTTGAACATCAGTTAATTTTTCAATACTAAAAATGCTCTATTTTCTGATAGAATAATGCTCCCTTTGAAATGCGGGTTTTGTGGCATTCCAATTCAGTAAGCTATTACCTTTAATATTATGTATCACAAGGTATAGGCTTCCATTAAGAATATTCACGATTTCCCCCGGCAGGACGTCCCCCTTGGTGGGGACATAAAAAAACATTGTTCCCAAAAAATAGATGCCCAATTCTATCACGATTGTGAGAGGTTTCAAATTTATATTTAAATTATTAAAGGATATATTTGGGTGTTTCCAGGGACATAATATACACCCTGTATATATATATGTTACATATATATATAATATATATATATATATATATATATATATGTGTGTGTGTACATAGTTCCAATAAAAGGGGCCAGTGAACTCCAGAAAGTTTCCGGCGTCTTGGTAAAATCACTAGTTCTTGGATTTTATACTGATTAATCTGAGAAATAGAAGACTGTCAAATTATATCAGTGTGAGAGGAAAGCAACGTAACTATTGACTGGTCCCTTAAGCCAGCAAGAGCTCCAGGGAGGCTCCCCCTGCTGAGGCAGTGTTATAGGAGGTAATTGATCTAATGACTTTATCTTGGTCTAACCTATAATTAGTTACCCTCTGACTATACCAAAACAGTGTGAGATGAAGCAACGTAACTATTGTCTAGATTTTAACCCACCCCCCGGCTACAAATTCTACTGAGGCAGTGTCATAGGAGGTAATTGATCTAATGACTATATCTTGAGTCTAACCTATAATTAGTTACCCTCTGACTATACCAAAAACAGTGGGGAGATGAAGCAACGTAAAATATTGTCTAGATTTTAACCCACCCACCCGGCTACAAACTCTACTGAGGCAGTGTCAGACGAAGCAAATTTTCTAATGACCAAACCTTAATAAGCTTCCCTCTCCAGTCACTGCGAAAGGGTGTTAGAGGAAATAATCTAATGAA
>NW_025789884.1:0-63348 GCF_021130785.1 Homalodisca vitripennis
TCACATATAACATATCAACACCATGTAACACCTAAGTGATACATATCATATGTACTTTTTTTTGTGTGTAAAAACAAGTATCACCCACCCCCCCCCCCATTTCTTCTACAAAAATGTTGTTATTTAGTTATTGTTTATTACTAACAAGATTACTGAGTATACTAAAATATATATCTACTACTTGTATTAACCTTATATATTATATCATCTAGTTTTCAATGGCCAAATATTTGATCAGTGTGATACATGACCACTTTGTTAGTATCAAACGTCATCACGTCAACTTGTTTTGGGTCGGAGTACTTTTATATAAAAAAGTATATTTTCATAAAAGTAATTATATTTTGTAATTATAATGTTAAACGAATACAATAACTATTACCTCAATAGGTTATATGGCAACATTTTTTGGCAAGGATCTTTTATGTACATAGTCATAAAACTTTTCTGTCAGACATCAAAGCATTTTATGGAGTTGTACTCAGATAAGTGATGAAGCTATGTTTTTACATATTAAAATGTAAAAAAGCTTAGTTTTTTATGAAGTTGTAATGTATGGAATTACAATAATAATTATAATAATAATTATTATACATATTATAAATTGTTACTGGCAAGTTAAAGCCACAGCCAAAGACCAACTGTATGATCTATGATGCTGTGACGTCATATGGGTGATTAGTTTGAATAAATGCCATTGGCTGTTCTCATCACGCCACCAGATCATACCACCTACCACTTCCAATGTCCTGCCCTTGCCTCTCTCTCAGTTACCCTCCAACCGTTAACCGAGCACAGTCGATGATGTAAACTAATTCAGTCTTTTATTCCGATTCCCCGTAACCCGTACACAACAATTGGCGACGAGGTATTAATGCGATTCCCTGCGAGTGCAATGCAACCTGTTCGATTGTGCGTAAATAATTTCTCCGAAAATTATAGTGGAGGAAGTGTGTCTGTAGTTTGGCGTCACGTGGACTCAAAATCGGTACATTTTGATGTTGGAAGACAAGGTCGTAAATTGGAACATTTCGTCTTTATTTAGTGAAACAGTAAAAATGGCGGGAATTATTGGCGGAATCGGTGACTTCGACAACAGTGCAGAAACTTGGAATTCGTATGTTGAACGATTTGAATTATTCGTTTGACTGTAACAGTATTAGTGACGACAAAAAGGTTAGTACGTTTACTGACAGTCGTGGGTGTGAAAACGTACAGTTTGTTACGAGATTTATGTACGCCGGATAAAAAACCTTCAGTGAAAAAGTTTGATGAATTAGTGAAGTTAATTCAGGACCATTTGTACCCGAAGCCATCATTCATAGCTGAAAGGTACAAATTCAGCAAAAGGAATCAGAAGGAAGGAGAATCAGTCGCAGAGTACATCGCCAGCCTCAAGAAAGTTGTCTGCATACTGCGAGTTTGGCGCATCCCTCAACGACTATCTCAGAGACCAGACTGGTGAGCGGCATCAGGAGTGAGTTCGACCAAGCAGAGGCTGTTGGGAGGAGACCACCCTAACCTTCGACCAGGCTGTGAAAATCGTCTGCTCAGTGGAAGCGGCGGAGAAGAATGCGGCGGGCATTGACAGTGAACGGTCGGGCAGCCGGGTCCAGCGGATGGCAGCGCATCACCACCCACATGTGAGAGTCGGCGGCAGCGGTGGCAGCGGCGAGCTACAACGCAAGGCACGAAGTCAAGGTGCAGTGTACCTGCTGTGGGCAGTGTGGTCACTATAGGAAGCAGTGCAAATTGTTTGGTGTTGTGTGTCACAAATGTGGTAAAAGAAATCACATATCTAAGGTATGTCGATCTACTGAAATTAGTAAGTTACCAGACAATCAGCTTTCGAAAGTTAAGAAAGGTATATCTTATCAGTCTAATTTTCAAAACAAGAAAAACAAAGATTATAAGAAACATAATTTTGTAAATGATAGTTCAGAACTGTCAGATTTCAAATTAATTCTAAGAATTATGTTCAGAGTGATGAAAATCTTGAGAGTTATGTCGAGGACATACAGAATTTATTTAACACTTTGAGTGCTGGCCCTAAATGACATGTAACTCTGTAGAATGCTGGGCGTTTTTGGTGGTTTTCAAAAATTTATTAAAAAAAAAGTATTTAAGGTATGAGAAAAATACTTACATACCTTAATTCAGCTTACTTTCGTCTTTCTTTTAACGTGAGATTTTTTGTGGTTTTTTTAAAAACTACACATAAAAAATGTTTTTTAAAAACATATATTTTTGGAAAAAAAAATTATTTTTTGAGACAGTTATTTTATCTAACTTACTAAACTAAGCATACATACAATTATTTACAATGACCCATTTACAAATATAAACTGTCCTTTGAATAATACAAAATCATGTTTTTATGTTTTGTAGTTTTTTGACAAAAAACTATGCCGTCATATTGATGCGTCGGCATCACTTTCGCTGTCAGCACTGTTTTCAGCATCCTGTAACATAATAATATACTATGTAAAATATGAATATATTTTTATTTTATTCATAAGAATAAAATATTAGTTGTATAAAGTTAATTTATTATAATACAAATTATAGTTTGATTCACGAAAACAATAACATAACCAAACTTTTAGACTGATGTTTATATGATAAATAGACTTACTTATTCTTACCTGAAGTATGTGTCTAATCTTCTTCCATTAAATCAGGATCAATGTCAGAAATCGTCAAAAATACTATCTACTCCAATAAAATTATCTTTATCTAATACATCACTGATCGCAACGTCGTTCAAGCTGCGAGAAACCATGATTGCGGACATCGACTGCCGGCTACAACGAACGTCACGTTAGCGGCACGTAAACAACGCGACCGAAGTTGCTTTGTCATTAAGCTCATACAATACATCTGACGCTTTCTAGCGGTGAATTGTGTAACTAATAAACCAAATAAACATTGTAGAGTAGGCAAAACCCGTTTAAATACGGACAATGTAATATAATACCAATTGAAATGACAACCACGTAAAACTACGGGATTAGCATTCTTCGGAAGTTTCGCCGTTCCGTAAAATTACGGGATTAGCACTCTAAGTGTTAAAGTAAATGAAACTCACCGTGAAAGAATTAGAGTTGACCCAATTAAGTTTAAAGTCCTAGTGCAAGGTCGAGAAACCATATTTGAAGTTGATACTGGAGCTAGTGTCACAGTGTGTAGTGAGGATTTTTATGAAAATAATTTTAGTTCTTGTAAATTGTTAGAAAACGACCTAACTTTGAGTTCGTACACTAATGAACCTATTATACCTGTGGGCAAGGTTAATGTTGATGTTTGCTATGAGAAAATACATTAAATGCTTAGATTTGTATGTGATTAGAGGAGGTTCACATCCTTTAATGGGTCGTGATTGGCTTAAAGTACTGGGAGTTGACATTTCGTTTAAAATAACTTGTGTGTTATAAACAGACCTATAGATAACAAGGGCTAATTATCGAGGGCACAACAAACACACAACCCCACCACCACCACAACAATGACTAGTCCGAGCTAACTAATCAATTTCCAGAAGTGTTCACTGAGAAACTAGGTCAGTATACAGGCGAAACCAGTAAAACTAAATCTAAAAGAAAAATGCTAGACCTAGGTATTTTAAGCCAAGACCGATACCATTCTCATTGAAAAGTAAGGTAGAAAAAGAACTACAACGCTTAGTTGACGAACAAAGTGTTAATTCCAGTAAGCAGCTCGGAATGGGGAACGCCCATTGTACCAGTATTAAAAAAGAACGGTGAAATTAGGCTATGTGGAGACTTTAAAGTTACTCTAAATCAGTATCTAGAAGTAGACAAGTACCCTATACCTAGAATAGAAGATTTATTTGCAAATTTACAGGCATGGAGAACGTTTCTCTAAAATAGATCTTAGTCAAGCCTATATGCAATTAAAGTTAGACAGTGAGTCACAAAAATTATGTACAAATTAGCACGCATAAGGGTCTTTTCTCATATAGTAGAATGCCTTATGGAATCTCATCAGCCCCAGGAATATTTCAAAAGAGTTATTGAACAATCTTTGCATAATTTAGAAGGCATATCAGTGTTCATGGATGATATTCTTATCACCGCACCTAATAACGAAACTCATGTAAGTAGGTTGCAAGAGGTTTGTAAACGCCTGAGTGAAAAAGGATTTACCGTAAAGAAAGATAAATGTACATTCTTTGTAGACAAAATCGAGTATCTTGGTTTTAGTATCGATAAAGATGGACTGCATACCTCTGAATCTAAAAATTAAAGCTATAAATCAAGCACCTGTACCTAAATCTGTCACTCAAGTCAAAGCTTTTATTGGCTTGGTAAATTATTATGGAAAGTTTATCAAAAATTTGTCAACAATCTTGAGTCCGTTGTACAACTTGTTAAAAAAGGACGTGCCATTTGATTTTGATGAAAAATGTCTCAAATCATTTAGCCATTGTCAAGGATGTTTTGACTAAAGCACCAGTTTTGGCGCATTATGATTCAAAGTTGCCTGTAAAACTAGCAGTAGACGCAAGCTCGACAGGGCTGGGCTGCGTACTTAGTATCATAACCCCTGAAGGCGTTGAGAAACCTAATTGCATACCACTCTCGTACTTTATCACCAGCAGAATGTCAATATTCACAAATAGATAAGGAAGCTTTAGCAGTAGTATATGGAGTAAGGAAATTTCATCAATATTTGTATGGCCTGAAAATTCACATTGTGTACTGATCACAAACCTTTAATTAGCATATTTGGACCGAAAAAGGGTTTACCTGTTTTCGCAGCAAGCCGATTTACAAAGATACGCATTATTTTTAAGTGGATACAATTTTGATGTACAGTATGTAAGGTCAGAAAAGCATGGTAACGCAGACGCATTATCACGCTTACCATTAAGCACTAAACACGTTGTAAAATAATAACAATGAACCAAGGTGGAAAGGTACCTATTTACACTGTATCGCTGAAAGTTCAGTACCTTTAACTTTTGAAGATGTAAAAGCTGAAACCCAAAAATGATCCTATTATAAAACAAATACATAACTATGTGATGTACGGATGGCCAAATTTTTTGTCAGGAGAGAATAGGGAATTGTTACCTTATTTCCAAAGGAAGGACGAGCTAACAGTTGAGCATGGCATTGTTATGTGGGGATATAGAATTGTTGTTCCTAACAAGTTGCGTAGCTACATATTAAAATGAGTTACACGCGAGTCACTTGGGAATTGTAAAAATGAAGTCAGTAGCAAGATCCTATATTTGGTGGCCAAATATAGATGAAAACATTGAAAGCCTAGCGAACAATTGCTCTTCCTGTCTTATGGAACGTTCTAGTCCTAGTAAGAGTAATCTACATGTTTGGCACTATCCATCTATGCCATGGGGAAAGATTGCATATTGATTACTTGGGTCCTTTCAAAGATAAGACCTACTTGGTAGTAATTGATGCTTACACTAAGTGGTTGGAAGTATTTGAAGTAGGCTCTACTTCAGCTAAGCTAGCTATAGAAAAGTTAAGAGAACTATTTTCTAGATTTGGATTACCTGTCACTATCCATAGTGATAATGGACCACCATTTACCTCAGTTGAATTTAAAAATTTCATGCAACTTAATGGTATAAGACATACATTTTCACCAGCTTATCATCCTCAGTCTAATGGTCAGGCTGAGAACTCAGTTTAAGTATGCTAAACGTAAAATAAGATTGGCTTTTCAAGAAAGTATTGATACTAAAGTAGCCTTGAATAGGATGT
Organism: Homalodisca vitripennis; assembly: GCF_021130785.1. Taxonomy (NCBI): domain Eukaryota; kingdom Metazoa; phylum Arthropoda; class Insecta; order Hemiptera; family Cicadellidae; genus Homalodisca; species Homalodisca vitripennis. Next base: position 5,754 of record NW_025789884.1, read on the forward strand.
TATTTGATTACAGAAACTCCGTTCATAGCACTACTAACGAGACACCTGCCAAATTAATGTTTAATAGACCACTAAGATGCAGGCTAGATTTACTCAGACCTAATATAGCCAGAACTGTGCAATTAAAACAGGACAAACAAAAAGAATATTTTGGCGGTAGAAAAACGAGAATTCTATTTCCTAATCAATCTGTATTAGTGAGAGATTATCGCTCTAAAAGACAAATGGATAGAGGGCATTGTAATAAAACAGTTAAATAATGTGATGTATTCTGTTATGACAAAAACTGGTCTAATTTGGAGTAGACATATTGATCAGCTGATAGGACTACACAGTAGTATTGTTGACAGTGACAGTCAAATTCCACCATCTCAGGGACCGTTACAGTTGCGGAGCGTGAGGCAGGCGCTCAGTGTCCGCCCAACTCCAAGCCCAGTCAGAATTAGTAACACTGACCTCACTAGATCAGCTGGTCTCTCCCCCTCCTCACCGCATCATACCTCTCCATGTCACATCACTACCCCTCATTCTAGACCACGTCTTTCTCTACCCTCAGCTGTTCCTTCTCCTGTCACTAGAACAGCTGATCATACAAACAGATACCCAACTCGTATTAGGAAACCTGTAGAGAAATTAAACTTGTAAATAACTTACAGTACTTAAGGATGACATTTAATAATGATATGTGTTATTTATATTTATATGTGTTTATTATATATTTATTATTACACTTGTATTGTTTAATTTATCTATGACTTGTGTGAATTCAATTTATTTTGAAATTTGGGAAGGGAGGAAATGTAATGTATGGAATTACAATAATAATTATAATAATAATTATTATACATATTATAAATTGTTACTGGCAAGTTAAAGCCACAGCCAAAGACCAACTGTATGATCTATGATGCTGTGACGTCATATGGGGTGATTAGTTTGAATAAATGCCATTGGCTGTTCTCATCACGCCACCAGATCATACCACCTACCACTTCCAATGTCCTGCCCTTGCCTCTCTCTCAGTTACCCTCCAACCTTAACCGAGCACAGTCGATGATGTAAACTAATTCAGTCTTTTATTCCGATTCCCCGTAACCCGTACACAACAACATATAAATCATACATATAAATATAACCCGTACATATAAATCATTTAAAAAGAAATTAATAAGAGAAAAGAGACAATCTATTACATTAAAATTTTCTTATAATATAAACTTTGCATTCCCTTCAAAACTTTCCGAATACCTAATATATATTTGACATAAATTTATATTGCTGTAGGACGTGATTTGATTGGTTGTCCAAAATCTAATGAAGAAACATCAGGCAGTGCTTGCTGAGATCAATAACCATGAAACACCGCGTCACTGCTGTAAGTCAGTCTGCCCAGCAGATGATGGATGATGGGCACTTTTGCTACTGATGAGATCAGGCTGCGAGCTGGCAATCTCAATGACCATTGGACACAGCTAAAAGAGGAAAGCATTACAGGTACAATACTAACAGCACTCAATACTCAATAGCTAGGGATCAGGACAATTAAGTCTATCTGGTTACTTTACAATGTTGATTTCTCCAAATAATTTTTTATTTAATTTTTTTAGTACATATTTACAAATTTTTAGTAAGGAAAATATTCAACACAGCACAATGGTTTTTACATTGAAAACCGCAGTTTTTGTTGGAGATTACTTAATTATGTAGCATAATAACAAAACAATCAAAACACTCTAACATTTTTGTCACTTTTTTATTTTTATGGTTTTATGACAAGCTCCTGAATTATTTGTCTGGGAGATGAGATAAAACTGTTTGTTTCATCCAATTTTTATTATATTAAAATAAACTATTTACATTACAATACAATAACCATCCATCTACATTTTATAATTCACTTTTGTGTCAGTCTGAGTATCAGCCTTCAGTGATGCTCGGGCAAGTTCCCCAATGGGTTAATATGCTTTTACCCACTTAAATTAGTATACGTTTTGACATTTTCCATAGATCAGCAATAATGTTTGAGATATGCATTTAAGATATTTCTTAATATTCATGTTTTATTTTTATGATTATTTACTGTTTTGTATTGAAAGTTAAAACTGTTTTGTGCACTAAGTAGAAATTTAATGTACAGTATAAAATGTGGTTAATTTGTCTGAATTATATTAACACGAAAATACTCTTAAGAACAAAAGTAGTTTGAAAATCATCTAAATTATTTAAAGTCATCTTAAAACCAATAATTTTATACATTTTTAAATAAATCCATAACTTATTTGTTGGATTATACAACAATTAAAAAATTATGTATTATTCAGTAATTAAACCTAGTAGTTGGTGTTATTAATCTGAGAATTGATAACAGATATAATTGCAAAATATATGGCTGGAAATAACAAACACATTCAGCTCGAAATGTGATTACAATGTGTACTGCTTGGTATTTTACCATCTCCTCCTTGGACATAAATTGAACTAATGATTCTGTATGTTATTGTGTGAACCCAAACATGTGTCCACTACAACATTGTTTAATGTTCTTGCAACATCTTCTTACAACATTCTGTGTCCATTCTTGTGGCTTAAGAAATTGAAATTAAAATTGATAATTACACTATGCTTACACTGTATTATGTTTACTGGTGTATGTCTCACAAGACATTTTGGGTGTGCCCCACAAACTGTACATGGTATTCTTTTTCCGTCAGGGTGATTTATACTTAAACAATCTTGCACAATTTATTTTTAAAGTTTTTTTTCAGCGTAAACCCAACATGAGGTCCAACCTTCCCATCTGCTTTCTTGAGAACTAATTATTTTGCAAGCCATTTATTGAATAGCTCCTTAATAAATTACTGCTATCATAAAATCTGCCCTTTGCTTGGACGTATACTCAAAGGTCTATGAAAATCCATCCTTTATTGTTAATTATATCATGATTGGAATGTGGCAATTTTTTCACTGGATGGTTTGAAGTAATTCTAGGGGTTGAATATTCGGATATATTATAAACAACACTGTAACCATTCAATTTGATTACTTTTAACTGTTAAAACTGGATTCATATAATCCTAATTTATTTAATGTCTTTTTCCTAAAATATTTGAAGTAGAGTGTTAACTTTTTATTTGTTATTTATAAATTTAATGCATATTTCAGAGGAAACTAGATTTGGAAGATTCTTTGCAAGCCCACCAGTACTTCGCTGATGCTAATGAAGCTGAATCTTGGATCAAAGAGAAGGAACCCATGGTTTTGAATCAAGACTATGGCAAAGATGAAGATTCTTCAGAAGCTCTGTTGAAGAAACATGAAGCTCTTGTATCAGATCTAGAAGCATTTGGCAACACAATCGTGTCTTTGCGTGAGCAAGCTCAGGCGTGTAGAGTAAGCATTCCTTCTATTGTCATTAGAATTATTATAATGTCTGTAAGACATTAACCTAAACAATGATAGTGAAGTCGTACCAGGAGGGTATTTTTATTTAAAAACATATAAAATAAACCTTCTTGTATTGAATAGTAGTATATGGAATCCACTCAATATAGCAATAAACTTATATGATTGATTAAATGGTTACAATAGAGATATTATAAGGAAAATTCGCACATATACAACGACTAGCCTGGCTTGTTCCCGTCTTGTTGTGTGCTTACTTACGCATGTGGCACTGTCGTGTTGGATACTGTTGTTTGTCTGTTGAAGGAACACATATAGGGAAATGACGCTTGGTTAGCCTCAGAGGTGTTTCACAAGGAGAAGAGCGGCTGCCTTTTTTCTGTTGAAATCTGCGTCGCCATATTTTCTTGTAACAGTTAGCGTATTACCTCAAGATAAAATTCTGACAGGGATGATTTTATTCTGGTTTTACAAAGAAATAATGTGTGGGCATTGAGCACCACCACATCCAGAATATGTAGAAACAGTTTTTTGTAACACTTTTGTGTACGCCTTATGCGTACCACATACATGAGCATCAGATCAGTTCTGTCAACAGTGCGTATGCTATTATTATACTCCAGGACAAATTTAGGCTTTAGAATCTTTTCTTTAGTTTTGTAATTCACTTTCCACCATTTTCATCAATATATTCGGTTGTGATCATTAGTACTTGACTCATATCAATCCATCTCACAACCATGCTTGTTCTGTCATTATAAACCTTCCGTTCTCAAGCCTCTAACTCATTTTTGAACTCAGATATACCTAACATGTTACATCTTAACTGTACCACAAGCATTGGTCTTATTCAAATGTAAAAATTTGAACAGGTCGGCAATTCTGTACCAGTAGTCAACAAAAATGACCTAGGTTCAAGTAAGGAGTAAGTAAAGTAGTAATAATTACCCCTGACAATCCATGTTTTCTGTGGTTCGTATCTCACTGTCTTGTTCAGTATACACAATTAAATCAAGTACATACAATGTTTCACAATCACATAATACATAAGTCTTTATTCCGAACTTGCTTCTTTTTGACGGGATATATACTATTTGAAACTTAATCACCCCTTGAATAGCAGCAGACTCTCATCAATACACACTTTTCCGAATGGGTTAAAGTTTTGTGAAAATGTTCCCTAAAAATATCAATTAGTTCCTTTATTTGGAAAGCTTACTATCCAGCTGTGGCTGAGTGTTGTTAGTAAAATGTAGTAGGCACAATATTGTACAATATCTATGTCTAGACATAAAACTTGGAATGCAATTCTGCTATCATTTATCCGAGGACCAATAATTATTCAAAATTTTTTTCCATACACAATGAAAAGTGATACAGTAAAAAAATGTTTTACTATTTTTTTGCCAGTGGTTTTGAAGCCTTGATTGAGGTAACAGAGCCTGGGATGAAACAACAAATTGAAAATTCATATTTATTTGAGCTATAAAAAACTCATGAAATTATCTGGGAACCTTTTTTCAAAAAATAATATATCTCCCTACAAGGATCAGGATATGCAGTTTTCACCAACTATTCTACTGTTTGAATCATCAAAAGAATGATTTTGATGAACAAATATGTTGTTGTTCCATACATGCGGATATTAGTTTTGTTTTATTATTCAATGCCTGCTTCAGCTTTGGTTTGTAGGTGTTTTTTGAGATATTATGTTTGGGAGAATTTTTCTAAATTAAATCTTTTAGAAGTAGGAGTGTAACAACATATGTTATGGTGTTCCTGCCATTATAAACATATTACCACTATCACACAACTAACTACGAATAAACATCGGAAAAACACCTCGTAAAATATCAACATAACCTTTCCTGAACTCTTGTACGATACAAACCACGTGGCGTCCAAGTCGTTTTGAGTAATGATCACAAGATTGCACCACCAACTAGACGGTTATATTCTAGATGTTTCTAACATACTATAAACACCAAGTAACACAATATAACAATTGATATAACGAAAATAAAATAGCTGATAATATGAAAATGAGTATACTTGGGCGGTTAAAGGGTTAAAGCCCTGATTTATAAATACCCTTTATTTTACCTTAAGATTTCTGATCTTGTGTGTATATATTATATATATATATATATAAGAAAAAAAATTGTTGTGGCATGTACCGTGATTAGTCAGCTGGTTCACTCGGTTGTTATCCCATGAATCTGAGGGTTTCTTATGTATTTGTTAGTATTAAAGTGATCCACTATGATGTGTAGGTAGCCTAAATGTGTAGGCATATATATGTGTAGGCCCTGATGTGTAGGTATATATATATATATATATATATATATATATATATATATATATATGTTAGTTATTGTGTTTAATCAAACATTATGTATAATGAATGTTTGGTTATTGTGCAGAATGACCTAATTCACAAGACAGTTATATAGTTACAGTTATAGACTGCAATCATTATAAATAATAGCTAAAACATTTTGACTAAAGTAATATTAGTCCTAGATAAAATAGTTTAGGTAGGTTATACTTGTTAGGTTAGTTTGTAGAAAATTTTTATAAGTATACGTAATGGTTTGGATAAACTAAAAGCATGATTAATCACTTTGAGCAACTTCAGCCATATATTGACATTTTATAATGGCTGGATAAAGTAAAAGCATGATTAATCACTTTGCGCAACTTCAGCCATATATTGACATTTATAATGGTTGGATAAAGTAAAAGCATGATTAATCACTTTGATCAACTTCAGCCATATATTGACATTTATAATGGCTGGATAAAGTGCTAAATAGAACATTATTAATAAATTTGACCAAAATCACTAGTTATTTTATAATAATGACTGGATATTTTATATATGTAATGTATTGCATTTTAAGCTTGACGCCATGTTATTTCTTAAAGAAATTAACAATAAAGAATTCTTTGATTTGATTTGTAATAGCTGGATTAATTACTTACACAAGCACGCGTGCACGCGCTCAAAAATGACTTCAATTTAGGCTACCTACACATCATAGTGGATCACTTTAATACTAACAAATACATAAGAAACCCTCAGATTCATGGGATAACAACTGAGTGAACCAGCTGACTAATCACGGTACATGCCACTGATACAGTACATGGGAATGTAAACAATTTTTTTTCTTTTATTCTTGTTATTTTGTGTCTTGTTTCAGTTCTTAGTTGCATTTTTCTTCTTCTTATTTTTCTCATGAGTTCTTTGAAGTACAGTACTAGAATTACAATCATTATTATGAATTATATTGTCAATAGATTACTGCATGACATGTTGCTAAATGTTTTGCAGTTTACTGTTTTGTTCTGCTTTAAGCGGCCCATACACTAGACGTTGCAATGCACGCCGTGCAAGCACGACGTGCCAAAAATTGGACGAAACGTGCCAGTGTGTGGAGGTCCTCCGTGCTAAGCACGCCGTGCATTGCATGGTACGATGGCAATCAAGATCGGTTTGATTTTCGGCGTGCCCGTGCCACCTGCCGCCGTGCCATCCTGCAAGTGTGTGGACCAGTCCCGCGCTACGTGCTGAGGAGTGGAGTGTCTTTTGAGGTTATTTTTTCGTTCTCTCGCGGCAAATACTCTCCTATATTTATCACGTCGGACTGCTGACACAAAAATTTTTCGTGGCAACTAAACCGTTGTTCCACCGTTATAAGCTTTTCTCAGATTAGTGTCTTGTCTTTCGATGCGTGGCCTAACCTTTTTCAACACATAACTAAATTAAATGTTTCGTCATCCATTCGCAAGTAGATCCTGTAATAATTTTTATGATTTTCACGTAAGCCTTTCAGTAGTCTCATATCAGAATACATTTAACCTCTCATTATCTCTCTTTTAACCATTTTTCGTCCATAATTGTCTTCTTCTCTTCTTCACTTTGCTATTGTCATGAATCGCACTAATCAACAATACTGTTAATGCTTTATGTTTTAGTAGTAAAATATAAGAGGCATAGTAGTAAAATATCACAGCACGACAATACTACACAATATCACAATACCACAACCAACTTCTAGCACGTCACGGGACTGACTAAACTGTCAGTGTGTGGGGCACAAAGTGCCATGCCAAGCACGGCGTGCCAGTATAAAAAACTGCACGGGCGTGCAATGCACGTGTAGTGTATGGGCCGCTTTAGTAAAGACAATCTAATAGTAGAACCTTCATAGTATTTTCTCATTATTCATGTAATTTTAAATAACATAGCTTAAGTATGTAACCAAATCTTATATAACAAATTTTTAACTTAAATTAATTAAAAAGGAGTGGTTCCAATGACATTTGAATAGTGAAGAGGAGTAAAAATGCTAGGAGAGCTAGTAAATTATACTGGGTTATAAATATTAGGTTTACTTTTACTAAATCAATTTTCTCTTTATTATATGTGTTAGATAATTAGCAATTAATTAAATGCGCACAAAAAATAAATAGCGTAATTATGTTAATTCTATTGATACGACTGTTTTAGCAACAAGAAACTCCAGTGATCGATGTAACGGGCAAAGAGTGTGTAATGGCATTGTATGACTATACTGAGAAATCCCCTCGGGAAGTTTCAATGAAGAAAGGAGATGTTTTGACTCTTCTCAACTCCAACAATAAAGTAAGAACTTACTTGACATGAATAGTTTATTTTAATTTTATTTATAAATAAATATTTGTTTGTAAAGCCTATAAAGGTATATGCTAAAGTTTTTTTCAAGTGTATTCCCCTATACATATTATACATTTTATGTTAACATATACAATACTTGTATATTATAATAGAAAGTGTATTTTAATGTACAGAGTATGTTACTACATTAGTATCATACAGTTTAAGAGCCTACTCATTAGTTCTTTCGGAGAACATTTACTATTAAAGTGATATTACATATTGTAAATTTAGTTATTGAAAACAAATTGACCTTTGCACGTCCTTTTACTGTGCAGAAACGCTTTGTCAAATATGATTTTATAAGTCATGATATTTAAAATCTAAATTTTGATTACTAGTAATAAAATTTATAAGTCTCTCCTTTAAAAATTAAAATAATTTAACACTAATTTGTGTGTCCATTCTTTGTTTTCTTTATTTTTACATGAAGTTATTATTTCAGGATTGGTGGAAGGTAGAAGTAAATGATCGACAAGGCTTTGTCCCAGCGGCTTACGTAAAGAAGATTGAGGCAGGACTCACTGCTTCTCAACAGAATCTGGCTGACAGCAGTTCCATAGCTGCCCGACAGAGCCTAGATAGAGACCCAGTACGACCAGTTGCTGGCTCTGGCCAGGGAGAGACAGAACAAGCTTAATGAGACTGTCAAGAGGCGTACGTGCTCGTCAGGGAGGCTGCTGAGCTGGCCACCTGGATTAGAAGATAAGGTACAGTTGTTTACTCTTTGTATTGTTTTACTCAACCTAAATGTTAAATATATTAATAGCTTTCAATCCAAACTAATAGGGCCTTTTTATGCCTGAAGTGAAACATAGATCTTTTATTAAATAACATCTAATTACTTCATGTTTTACCCCAAAATAAAATCTAAATTTTAGGTTGTTTTCTTTTTGTTACAATATTGGCCACTTTTTTAAATCTGATTCTCTAGCCGGGAACATATATATTACTATAGAATATAGCCTCAGATAAATAAAGTACCTTGGTGCGCAATTTATTTGTTAACTTACTAGTCTCAACAGGCATGTCTAAGTAGGGGTAACACAAAGTACTGTGTAAGGAGTGGCTTTGCAGTCAAAATGACGGCACGTGCACGAAACACATCGCAATGGCTAACAACACAGTCTGACAGTCTAGCAGCAGTAGCTTATGACTTATTCACGGTTGTATCACTCATGAAAAACCATTTTGTAATCAGACGGTAAGACTTTCATATTGTAGTAAATGTATAAAACAATTTATACAAAAAATTAATTGATTACTTTTATGTTTTTAAAATAGATTTATACCAATAACTATGTGAGTTAAAAAACAATCTTATTTTGTATTTTGGATAAACTCTGAGCTTGGCAAAAACTACATTCTAGATATTCATGTTCCTAGTGTATGTGAAAATGCTGTGCTCAAATTGGGATTTTAACTCAAGTTCCGGGGTAATAGCTGATACAATTCACTCAGACACCAGAGGAGTCAACTATTTACTGTTATGTATGAAGTGTATGAATAATGAAAATTGCATATTTAATTGTGTATAAAATATTTATCAAGTACAAATAAAAAAAAAAGCCTGTTTAATGCTTTTTAAATGTAATGTATTATAACTAAATACTATATACAGAATATGTACAGTGTTTGTCCCAAAAATTCACGTAAAACAATTGAAATAATGTATATAGATGTTATAAACAAGCTATTAACCATTATACATATCAAGCAATCTTTTAAAAAATTTGTACTTATATATTTTTAACATTTTTACAGTCACAATAATGTATTTACATTTACTGGTAATTTTTTAAAATGATTCTCCTCCGGCTAAATTGATATGATAGAAGCTTATTACCAAATTATTCTAAACTAAGTTTTAAATTTGTAACAAAGTCATTAGTTTCTCATGAGAACAAATTAATTTGAAAATGTTAAATTTTTTTAAATTTGCTAAATGCTCAGATTACTTAGTATGTAGGGCCTCAAAAATTTCAATTGTAGAGCATCGTCTTCTCCAATCTTTGCTCTTTTAAGAAAGAGTGTTTGGATAAATAATTCATTAAAAATTAATTCTAAAAACATAATTCACACTTTTAATTCCCACACTTATTTACTGAGATTCATCCATTAATCTAAATAATAATTATAATTGAATTATGAAGTAATAATATGTTAAAATCTTACTATTATTAATTAAATTGTGTTATGTATTCTTTTATATTTTTAACTATCTCTCAGTGTATAATTAGATTTCAACAGTCCTCAATTGCTATTTATTGATTTTTGTAATGTGGTGATACCAGCCCCGATACGCTTCATCATTGTAATGTTATTTATAATTTCATGTACTCTATTTTTTAATTTAATGTTATTTATTCATACTTTGACTTCCACATTTAGTTGACCTAGGACTTGGCTGTCAATGAGAACTGTAAAATGACATTTGTCCAAATGATCCTTGATTTTGTAACAATATAAATGATTTTGGACTTTGATTCAACAAGGATTATATAATATTAATTAGCTGCCCTCGGATGTATTGTGAACATGTGGGTCTAAACATGCTCAAACAGGAATATTTCTTTTTATATTAAGTAATTTTATTTCACTGCAGAAGAAAGTTTTATTTAGTTCAATTAGTTCTAAATAAATACTCAAAAAAGATTATAAGATTAATGTGAATAAATATTTACATGTTAACATAATGGCAGCAAGTGCCCATATTGGTTTTGCTTTGTTGTATTGTTTCAGGAGAATCACCTGCTCAGGTTTAACAGGGATGTTGGTCGAAGATTCTAGAACAAAGTAGAGGTTATGACAGAAGGGAAAATTTTGATGAACATTTCAATCATGATCTCAAGGTCTAACGATAGGTTCGGTCTGAGCAGCATAAATGAAATGAAATAGCTATGCAGTTGATGTATCCTGGTCAGACAGAAAGCCGCGCGTCTCAAAATTTCAAACACCAACTCCAGGTGAGTGTCAGTCTGTTGTGTTTATGGAAACACAGTGATGTGTTATATTGATTTACATCCGTGAATGTCTAGATATGTAACAAGTTGTTGGATTATATCATTGCATAATCATTGTATCCAATTTTTTTTCTTAGCTATTCTATTGATAGATAAGTTTTTTATGAATTTAAAAACATTATGCTTATTAAGTAAGTATATAATCAAAAATATCTTAGAAGTGTATTATAGGATGTTACCCAGATCCAGATTATTCAGCTTAGTCCAGTCATCATTTACCTATAGAGGTACCCGCAATAAAATAATAAAGATTTATTGGTCCATTCTTATATATTTATAAAATTGTCCCAGTAGCTATACAATTTGATTGTCTCCAAGATCGCGTAGAACAAATCCAGTCAAATATACATAATAAAGCCTTGTTATGTGGTGTACTCCTACCTTGTTAAATTTGGGGAAAAATATCTATTAAAATTCAATATAGTTTAAGTATTGTTTATTTAATTGTAAATTTCCTTGGATTAAGGTAGACTCCTTTCAGATTATATGCTTCCTGAAATAAAGAAAAGCAAGCCTTGATAGTAGATAAATACTTTGTAACATTCATTGTAGTGAAGAACCCTGGTAAAAGTGGACATCACTTCAAAAGTCTATAACACTGGAAAAGAGTCTGAACATAGGAAATTGTTACTACAGTAAACATTAAAAACACTTGTGGTTATACAGGGGGGAGGCGGGGGGGATCTGAACGACAAGTGGTCCATCACCTGCAGCAACTAACACAGGAGGAGAGCTAAAAACAAAAAAAAAAACAGCTGGGTTCAGCCCCATGATGGTACACAGCGGGGTTCCAACCGGGGATGTGGATGAGACCAAGGGGACTCTGGGATTCAGGAGAAAGACGACGAGGCTTTGAACAATGATGGGATTTGGGCCAAGGACCTGCTGGAGGACAGGTCCAAGCCTTGCAGAGGAGCTTGAAGGGTCTGCGAGCGAGGAACCTTTGCTGCTCTTTGGGAGACAAAGTAATGGTTTCTTAGTGATCAGCAATAATTTTCTAAACCTATGAAACTACATTCACCTAACAATATATTTACACGGAATGTTATAAAATTTTAACTTTAATATGAATATTTCAATTCTTCACAAGTAATTTAATTTAAAAGATAACTAAATGTATAAATCTTACACATATTCGCCAATAAGAATGGAAGTGCTTTGATTTGATATTTCCTTGTTCGATTTTAATAGAAGATTTGGTTTTTCAGGTTATTGCAAATAATTTACGCTTAAGCATAATATAAATACTATTCATAATGTGAACACCAAATAACCTGTTTATATTCAATGTTTTTCTCAGATCCTCCTATTGGATTAAAGGAATTTTTTAATATGATAATTAGACTTTTGAGATCTCTATAACTGAAAATAAAATCATATAAAAAAAAAGAATTGTTTCAAGCACTCTTCCTGTAACCATTATTACATACACATTTACATTTTCTTTCCCAAATATTTTTCATAAAAAAAATAATAATATTAAAAATACAATTTGATTTCAAACACACAAGATGCACTCATGCAAACAACTCCAACTTAAGTCTTGCATTAAATTGTACTAAGTCAATGAATTAAATATGTTTACTCATTTAAACACTTAAGTGTTAATTATCCATAAATTCTGTTGTATATTAATTTATTGGATATTCGGATTGTTAACTGCTTACACAATTTAGTTTTACATAGATAATAAAAATTGTTATTGCTACTGCTGAGAATCAATATAGAAGAGTACACAAAATAAATACGTTAATACAGACAGGTTTTTTGTAAAAACATTGAAACTTTAGACACAAGAATGATTAATTTAACTGTTATTAATTAGTATAGTAGTCAGTTATAATGTTGTTTATAGAGCCCTCTTTTAATTTTGATAAAAATTAAACTCCTGAATTTCCACACCATTTTAAAAATTAAACGAAAGCAAATGAGGAACTATTACCCTACATAAAAACTAAATAAAGTAAAATACAGTGTCCTTGAAAAAATGTTGTATAGAATCACCAAAACAGCATAAAAGACCTCTTAATCGTAACCCTATTGTTTTGTAGTTTAAAAATCTTTATTTACTCTTAACCAGCAGCCATATAACTGCCTTAAAATAAATGTTCACCCATACATTCAAGCCGCACCAAATCTCCTAAAAACATTTTACCCTGTCTACTTTTTCACATGCTTTAGGCCCATGTTTGTGCTGATGTTTTTATACTTGATATATATCAGCGATAATTTATATTTAGGTAAGGGATAAATTGATTTCAAAGTGTAGAAAAGGTTGCACCTTCAAATTTTTCACTTCTAAAGTAAAAATTAAAATCATTATTATCATTCTCTAAATATAGGGGCCCTCCATATACTCTGTATAGTTACAATATTTTTTAAGCGTTGGATAAGTATCTGCTAAATATTTAAAATAATTATGTGAATACATCTGTTAACATTTAATATATATAATTGTTATATAAAATTGTTATATAAAAATAATAAAATTTCCGGTTATAATAAAAGGGTCTTAGATTTTTTTACCTTTCAAAACTATTTGAATCTGAAAACATCCAGAGTATTCTGTATCCGAATTTTTAAAGATTGAAATTAATCTGGAACGTGAATTCTTTTCTAGATTCTACCCACTCTTAAAACATTGTTAAATGCAAAATCCCCATTTTATTAATTTATTAATAAACAATTCATTTGTTAATTATTTAGACCTATGTGATGGAATGGGTTTCATAATATATGTTGGGCTGAGTTTTCTAAGATTCAAGTATTTTTTGTTCTTGAAAAAATGCACTGTTTGTGTCTAATAATTTTTGTCAATTTTTTTTAGAATACGTCAGCTGGATGAAACTGCTAACAGATTAATGCCAAACACAACCAGAAACTGGTGAGCAGAACAAACGTGACGCCAAACAGCGAGAAATCAATGAGAGAGGTGGACTCAACTTTACAGCTAAAGCCAACAGTCTGCAAAGAAAAGCTACTTGGAATTCATGATGATTTGCAACGATACCGGCAGTTGACCTACCGTGATCTCATGTCTTGGATCAACAGCATGATGGGTCCTGGTCTCAAGTGATGAACCTGGCATCAGATGTGAAAATCAGGTGCTGTGAGGCTCTACTGGAACGACATCAGGTTAAAATATCATAATATATGTTAAAAATTATAGTAAACCAGGGATTGTTTAACGTTCTAATACAATTTCGATGCCTATATAGCATAAAGAATAAAATCAATATATTTAAATTTATGATAGGAAAAATAGCAGTTCTTTGGTAAAAAAGATTAATAAACAGTTTCCACCATTACATATTAGCTGTTTTTGTGGTACCATTTGGCATACTGTTTTTCAGTAAAATAAAAATTTATTTACTTTTATGAATCAACATAAAATTCTGGTATTATGTTTTGTAATTTCCTGTGACAAAAATATCAACCTGTACATTGAAAAGATGGAACTTGTGGTTTGGCTTTTAAATTTGAAAATTACATTAACCAAATTTTATTTGATAATGTAAAAATATTTATTTATATGAACCTTAACTGTCTCAAGGACTCGCAAAATAATAAAAACTTTGTAAGTTATTTTTTTGTGTTTAACAACCAGCAATCTGCTATTAAAATTATCATTTAGTATGGGTTTGTATTATAACACATCATGGATTTTGTTCACAGAAAACCTATTTAAAAGAGTTCACCAATCCATCATATCTAAGGCAAAATCCAATAAGTACATTACTGAGGCTCTCATGCATGACTTGGAAGGATTTTTTGCTATGTTATGGTCTAAACTTGCCAGGCTTGCCTTATTCCTCCCCTCTACAACGAGACCTGTTTCGAGAACTCAGAATGTGACAATATACATGTTTATCGTGATAAATTGTCAATTCCCTTTCCCTCACCAAGCGCAAAATACGCTGCGTCATCCGTTATAAAACTCGTTTTGGGAAGTGGAAAAACCCCGGTTGAGGGTCCACTTAGTAGACATATTCCGAATATCAAAGGATTTTCTGATGATGATTTTCGGGTAATCAGAGAAAAAAATCCTGGAGATCCAGTGGAAAATAAGCTAGACAGAAAGCTCAATCCACAGTCAATCTGCCGGATGTTATATTCCAGAATTTTCAAGTCCAATAATTGAAGGTCTTCCGTTTCTCTTATCTCATCATGTACAGGACAGAACCAACCCTTTTTTTCAAACATTGGGAGACCCACACAGTTTATCACAGTTGTACTGAATTCATAGCTTTTAATTCACTTTTATGTAGTAGTTTTTTTTCCATTATTAAACCTCAAGCCGGAACTTTCTCCCTTCCAAATGGAATAACACCACTGCGTATTTCACACTTTGCAGGGAGATTGGATTGATATTTTTCATCAAACGGTTATCGTAGCATTGAAGGCAATTCACAATGTACTGAAACCAAGCGAGGGAATTAGAGTTTCAGGAACAAAAATTTGACGCATACTACTGAATCCAATTTCAGATGCCTCTGCACCACATCCTCCTGTAGTCACCCCCCATGACAATAAGGCCACCTATCACTGCTTACCAAATAACTTGAACCTTTTGCAGAAATTTTATAAAAAAAAACATTGACACAATTTCAAAGCAATCTTCCCATAAAAAGCATCTCTTCCCACTATAGAAACGTAAGATTTCACCCTTTTTTAAGAAACCAGGAAAACATCAGACCTCCCAACATAATAAAACGAAGCATCTTTTGTGGAGCAAAAAAAAACCTTTCAGAGCATATAATATATAAACTTGACAGAATTTTCCACCAGAATGCTATAGGATTTAATTTAAACAGATCAAATAGAACGGATCAATACATTTTATGATAAAATACTGAACTAAACCTAATGTAATAATTTTAAGTGAACACAGGCTATAAATCTCTCCAAGATAGAAAATGTGTGCAGCCTACTCTAAAGACATCATTTTTATTTTTGTAAGGGAGTGTCACTAAAATGGGAGGGATTTGTCAATCTAATGATGGAAGGAAGCGCTTGACAAATATTACAGTTAGTGTTCCAATTTCATCTGACTGTTACGAAAGAACTTTCTTTGGTGGACATGGAGCATTGGTAAAAGTCATACTCAGTAATATACCTGCGGGGTACCTTCTACATTATGAGGTAATCCCCCACCTAAAGATCACACCATTCATTCCAACTTACACGAAAACTTGATATCCTCTCAATGAACAATATGAAAATAACCATACTATGAAAAATTCAAACCTACTTATTATGGGGGAATATCAATTTAGACATCGTAAAAAAAAGGACAGAAAAGGAGTCAACTAAATTAATTGAGATCCTTTTGGCTTTTTACAAAATTCAAAGGTTTTGATCTACCACCTACTAGGGTAACGCCTCGAACACCATTTCAATCAATTGAATGGATCTGCACTAACTTACGTAGTGAAGAATTTGACTGCAAATGTGTATCATTCATGGATTATCATACCACACAGCTCTCAAAGTCTGCATAGTCAAAATAGAATACATAATTTAGAGTTTTTAGCAGCACATTACCGCAAGTTTTTAAACCTGAAAACCTCCCAAGAC
The DNA here is from genome assembly GCF_021130785.1 of Homalodisca vitripennis. NCBI lineage: Eukaryota > Metazoa > Arthropoda > Insecta > Hemiptera > Cicadellidae > Homalodisca > Homalodisca vitripennis. The sequence continues at coordinate 22,458 of NW_025789884.1, forward strand.
CGAATTAGAACTCTTACTTTAAAAAGAAAAACTGACAAGACATTTTATAAAGTGAAACTGTTGAACAAAAGGCCTACAAAAAAATTTCATAAACGACAAGTGGACTTTAGCTTTTTAGATTGAGCAGCCTGTCCTAGAGAAAACCTTAAAAATCAAAAAGCAACCAAAATCTAGATCTATTTGCGTACAAAAGTTAGCCTGCAGGCTCAAAGAAAACCTTTCTAAAGCTAGTTTAATACTAGTACGTACAAACAACTAGGCGAACACAACATCAAACATGACGGCAGCAGATACAGAAAAAATCCTGACATGCTGAAAACTAATGAGACGAGGGCCCTTGCTGACTACATAAATACAGCTGACAACAACAAGCCCTCAAGCCAATTAAAAACTAATTAACATGTTCCATAACAAAAACATTTAGCTGCACAGTCAGAAGGACAATAAAACCCCTTTTATATATGCTGAAGATACTACTGTTAGTTTCCTGAATCGAACAATATCTGCAGATCAGCCCTAGCTATCTCAACCTATAATTAGCCATTAACTTGGCCCATCCAAGTAGTGCCAACAGAAACGATCTTTTAGGTACAACCCACAACAAAGACTCACCAGATCAACTTTTTGGAAAGGGAGAAATTACCAGAAAGTCCCAGCTATTCCCTATGATCAGTCTTGTTTGCTCAGTTCAAATTTCTTTTAGACTAAACATAACTCAGACCTAAGTTGGATTAAATCACCTGGACAACCTCAACAAAAAAACTCAACACTAGCTCAATTTACTATAAAGACAGATAATTTTTCCCTTAGTAGACCTAGAAACAGCAAAAATAACTTACTTCTTACCCTTTTCGAAATCCCTCCTCTGATATGGTGCTACCTGCTTGGGGGTGAGCAACTTCTGCGAGCATTAACAATCTTCACAAATACTTAACATGACAAAAGGAAACATTGTATGAGGACACTGGCTGGCCTCCAACATCTTGAAAGTATACAGAGAAGCCTTCAAATCTCTGAAAATTTTCATCTATTATTTAACTTTAAATTCAAGAAGTGAATAACGTAAGCTAATTGAGTAGATCTTTTTAAAAAGGAACACTGATGTACGCCCCCCTACAATACCAGAAATGCTGCACTCTACAACCTCTCAGCAACATTGTCTGAAGCTATAACAAGTGGGCAAACATCATACATGGGAACGAAGCTCTACAACCTGCTACCAATCCTACCTGCTGTCCAAAAGAGAAAAGGACCTGAAGATAGCTCTATGTGAAATTTTTTGACTTGTAGATCGAGCCATTCTATACACCTGTGAAGGAGTTTCTACAAAAAACTTTATATCCCTGATGTTGTTTATTTTTCCTTGACACTATCTTGTATATAGTAAAATAAAGAATACTTATATTCTTAGTATAAGCGAACAGGTCCCAAAAAGAAAATCCCCTTCGATCCGTGAGAGCTAGTCTAGGTTACTTTATCTGGATATGCCTCATATTTGAAACCCATCCAAAGTAAAGGTGTAAAAAAATAATATGTTTGTAGCTTTAGTTGGGAATGCAACAAGTTGAGCCCACCAAGCAACCACAAGGAGAATGTAATTTAGCAAATAAATAGGATTTTTTTAATATAGAAGCATTTTCTTTTCTTGGTATACTAAGATTTTGTAATGGCTCTAATATTAATAAAACAAACAGAATTTAAAACCTAGTTTGAGGGAAAGTGACAGTGTAATAAATTAAAAATTATTACACAACGTTACTTTACTTGTCGGTAAACGGCCAAGCTAACCTGTTATCATTTGTGGTCAGATTCCTCCCTGTAGTAAATAACTATGTAGGACTTGCTGAAACCTAATTGAACTGAGAGAATAGCAGGAAATTGTCTCATCTATATTGTTAAATTTCTATGTAATGTCAGTCAGTATTATTGAGACGATATTTATTAATAGATATTAACTTATACTTATACAAATGGTTGGTATAGGAACCCTAAGGGATGGGAAAAATAACCTCACAAAATTTTAGATTTCCCGATACTAAAACCCAAAAATTGTGGGCGCGTCCCCCCCCCCCCCCCCCCCCCCCCCCACGCCTCAACATTCACAGTTCTGAATCGAAACAAGGTTTCTGTGTTTTTATTTGTAACTGACATAAGACGCTAAAAACGGTTTTGGTTTTTGTTACTGTCTAAAAGCAAGTCAAGCCAAAGTAGGTTTTGGCCATCAGATCGAAACCACCCTTAGCCATGATAACAAATTTCAAGGAATAATAACTTACAATTTCTGTTTATAATACATATTTATACAACTAATACAAACTACAAGCTAAAAAAAAAGCTAGCATTCAATTATTTTAATTTCCCGCAAAGGGCAGCAGATTTTTCACATACAAACACGTGCAGATACACTGAATTTCCCATGTGAAGATAGCATTAAGAAATAGGAACTGCAAGCAGAATAATTACTCCCAGTGCACAAACTACTATAACTTGTTAATGTGGTTTTATCTATCAATGACATTTTCATACACAAAGTACAACATAAAAGTGTTTGAAATTTGGGATCAGTAATTTGCGTATTACCAATCAGCCTTCAGCCAATTAATATAACAACTCACTAAGATAGTGGAAATTCAACAAAAACGTTTTAACTATTGATAATATTTCAATTAATAAAATATTGATTTTTGTATCAACCCCCATCTTCAGTTATAAACAAATTACAATAAAAATTTTATATGAAGTTTACTTGGTTTATACTGCAGTTCATATTTGCAACTTTAGACTTTTAGTATTGTTCTAAGTGTAAACTGAACATAAGTGGTAAAAAATAACAACCCATATATTAAATTTGAGAATGTCTGAATGTTTTTGGAATTGTTATAACAGTAAAAATGGTTTTTTAAAAACATTCACTGCAAAAGTGTGGAAATGTGCATTAATAATTTTTGTATCTTGATCGGAGTTTCAGACCCTATGCAGATTATCTTTGCTTATAATAATGAAATGTAGCCTCACGGCCATTGGTGTCATATTGTAATAAATTTTAATTATAAAATTAGCAAACTGAAATTTTAAGTCAAGTAAAGGCAGTTTTTCTAGTAAACAATATCACCAGAGTTACAAATTAGTGGAGAACAAGGTTTTCACATGGTGGAAAATATGTAGTTGAGAATACACTTTCAAGTGTGGCACCAAGTAATTCATCTCTGCCAAATTGAGATACAAAATTTGCTATGTAATTAGGTTTGTCCTGTATGAATCTCGAATCCAACAATTATTAACAAATCTTGGACACTCAAATTGCAAAGAATTTTCCATAGAAATTTAAATTTATACGACCTAAGTTACATACCCAAATAACACCTTTTTATAATAGATACATAAAATAACTTATTTTTACAATGTAATAATAGATTTGTACCTACAAAATAATAATAATTCTGTATAATCAGACACATATTTGAGATGAATATGCGTTTGGGTAGTTCAACTAAAAATTTCAGAGAGGATTACTATATAAAATATGAAGTAGCTTATGAAAGAGAAGTGTTTAGTAAGTTTTTAAAATTATATATACAATATTTAATAAAAAGATGACTATGGTTTTAAAAAAGCTTAAAAACGTTTATTTACAAAAATACTCAAGTCGATATAATTTCTATGACAACCCTTCACTGGAACTTGAGCAGGGCCATTCCTATTTGTAACAGAGTTATCCTCTTTTTCTAGATGTTGTATAATCTTATCTATTTCAGGTAACAACCCCAACGATGTTTAGTGTTGATTAATAGCCAACATACTAAAGTCTAAAGATCTTTTTGTATAACAAACGAAAAACAATCAGCTGGTCAGAGACTGAACAAACCCCAAATGAGTCACCTGTCAAATGAGCCAAAACCAAAAAAAAATTTTTTAAGGTTTTTTTAAATCTTGAAAATTAACGGTAAAGGTTTTTTTTTTAAAATCAAAAATAAAAATTTTTTAAAAGGGTGAAAAAAAATTTTAAAATTTAATTTTGGGGCCCGTTTGTCAAGGGAATTAAAATTAAATTTGGGTTTTTTTTTTTCCCCCTTTTAAAAAAATTTGGGAACCTAAACCCAGGGTTAAAGGGGGTGTTAAAAAAAATTCTTAATTTTTAATTTTTTAACGTTTTTTTTAAAAGGGAAAAAAATTGAAATTTAAAAAAAACTTGGAAATTTTAATTTTTTGGGTTTTAAATCTTAAGATTTTAAAAAAAAGGGGTTTTGATTGGAATTTCAATTTCATTTAAGTTTAAAATTTTCAATTCTTAAAAAAATCAAATTTTCAAAAAGGGTTTTTTCCCCTTTCCAAAACCTTTGTTTAAATTTAAAAAATTTTTTAAAGAGGATTTTGGGTTAAAAAATTTTTTAAAAATTTTTTTAATGATTTAAAAACCCCTGGTTAATTTTCCTTTTAAAAAACTTTTCTTATTTTTTGGGGTTTTAATACTTAAAAATTTTTAAAAATTTTTACCATTTTAAAAATTCAATAGGCTTTTTTTTAACCCACATTGGCCCCATTATTCAATCCCAAAAAGAATTGAACAATTTATTTTAAAAACCCCCTAGAACAAATTGGTTTTTAAAAAACCAAAAGGGAAAGCCATTAATTTTTCCCAAGTAAAAAAAAAAATTGCAAGTTTAAAAATTTGGTTAAAAAAATTTAAAGACATTTTTTTTTTTGAATTGAACCTCTGGGCTTACCAAACCCAACTTTTTATACCCAAAAAAGATTTGTTAAAAAATAGAATCTTTTTTAATTTTAAAGAACCAATTTTGGGCCCTTAAAATTTAAAACCCTTTTTAATTAAAAAATTTTTTTAAAACTTTTTAATGCTTTTTAAATTTTTCTTAATTAAAAATTTAAAAAAATAAGCTAGAGGAAAACATTTTGATTTAATAGGAAATCCTTTTCCAAATTACGCACGTAAAAAGGGTTATTACCTTTTGGGTATTGGATTTTTACCGGGAAAACTGCAAAAAAACCCGGGGTTAAATACAGGGGCGGGGAGGGACGCATTTTTTGGGTTTTTTTAATGGATTTTTAAAAAGTTTTACAGGTTTTAAGGGGGGTTCCCCTTTTTTAAATTTTTGATTTGTCCTATTGTTATAACCCAACTGAAGTTTCCTATTCTTGTGTAAAACAATTTTTCAATTTTTTAAAAAGGGCAATTTTAAAGGAGTTAAATGAAATTTTTAATTTTGGTATATTTTTAAATCTTAAAATTTTTAAAAATTTGCAACATACATGAAATTTTCCCTTAGTACTCGAAATTTTTTTTAAAACCTTTTAAGTTCTTTTTAAATTTTTCTTTAACGGTTTATAACAAAGGGGTTTTTAGGGGGGGACAAACCCCTTTCCCAAGGGAAAAGTTTTGGGGAGAGGGCACATTCAAACAGGGGTTGCCGGTATTCTTGTGGTTAAATTGGGTTCCGGGGTTTTATTTAATTTTTAAAAACTGGAAAGCTTCCAAAAAAAATTAATCGTCAAGCCCCCTCAAAAATTTACGAAAATTTTTTAAAAGTAATTTCATATAGTTACCATTTGTGTAAAATTTTTGGGATTTAACCAAAGTATTTGGGGGCTTTAACGGGAAAAGGGTTGTAACAAAATTTTTTTCAAAGCTTATGTAATCCTGGCCAATGTTTTGATTGTTGGAAAAATGGGGGGGGCCCAATTAACCCCCGGGGTAAGCTTGGAAGGTTTGGGCTTTGAGAATTTTTTTTAAAAAATTCCTATTGGGGGTTGTAAACAAACTTTTGGGAAATCCTTTGAAAATTTTCTTCAAAGGGGGGAAAAAGGGTTTTTGTTTAAAACCCAGGGGTTTGGGTTTTTTTATATAATAGTGGGGAAGGAGTAAAGGTTTCCAATTTATGTTGGGGGGGTTTTACGAACTTTTTTGGGGGTTAATTTTAAGGATTGGTTTTGTTTTTACTTTTTAGGGGGCCCTTTAAAAAATTTGGTTTTTCCAAAAACTTTTTTGGGGTGATTTAAACCCAAAAAGGAATTCTTTTTAAAAATTTTTGGGGTTAGTTTTGTAGGAGGGAACAAAAATGCCCCGGAATGGTACCGGTTGGGGACATCTTTTTCTTTAAAAAATTGGGTTTCCCTTAGTTGAAGCCTCTTCTCTATTTTGGGTTTAAACTCCCCAAAAAAAACATTTTATAATTTAAACAAAGGGGTTTTTTTCCGAAAAAAGAATTTTTGACCCCAAGGAAATTTAATTCTTTTTTTTATATTTTTGGGGCCTTTTTGGGGGTTTGTTTTATGGGTTTTTTTGGGGAAAACGGGGGTTAAGAGAACACAAATTTTTTGGGGGCTTTTTTTAAAAAAAAACGAAATGAAAAATTCGAAAACGGGGGGGGGAAAAATTTCCCAATTTAGAAAAAAACCTTCTAAAAACTTCCCCCAATTTTTATTTTTTGATTATTAACTTGGGGTTTTGTACTTTAAAACAAAATTTTTCCCTTTTATAAAATTTTATTTAATTTTTTCTAAAATTTTTTCAGGGGAAAATTTTTAAGGTCGGCTTGGGGGTTTAAAATTAAATAAAGCTAAGTTTGTTTTTTGAAAACGGGGGGCCAAAAAATTTTTTGGTTTTTCGTCTTTATTTGTTTTTTTACGGGGGTGATTTTTTTTTTAATTATGAAGGGGGTTGGGGGGAATTTTTATTTGGGGTTTAATGGAGGGTTTTGAGGGTTTTTAAAATTTTTTTTTTTTTAGGGGGGTAAAAGGGCAATTTTTTAAAAATTTTTTTTTAAAAAAAAGGGGGTGGGTAAAAATAAATTAATAAACAAAATTGTTACTTTTTTTTTCCTTTTTTAAGGGGTGGGCAAAAACAAGGGTTTTGCCGGTGGGTTTGGATGATTTTTTAAATTGAAGGGGGTGAATAATTTGGTTGTTCCCAATTGTGATTGATTTTGGGAGTTTTAATTACAGGGGGGAAAATTTTTTAAATTTTTGTAGAAATTTTATTTATTGGTTTTTCGGGTGCCCTGGAAAAGGGTTTATAAATGGGGGACTTTTTGGTTAAAAATTTTAATTTTTTTAAAAAATTTTTTTTTTGGTTTTTTTTAATTAAGAAAAAAATTAAAGTGAAAAATAGAAATGTATTTTTAAAATTTTTTGTTTTTAAATTTTTTTTGGTTTAAGAATTTTTTTTTGGTTGAATTTTTTGTTTAAAATTTTTTTATTTTTATTTAGACCCCCTTTTTAAAAAAAAATTGAAAATGAAAAAATTTTGGAAAACAGTGGTGTAATTTGGGCCCCTTGGCTTTGGTGGGATAAATGATATAAGAGTCACCCCCCGGGGCACATAGAATAAATTTAAAAATTTTTTAAACTAGGTCTAATTAAAAAATTTAAACCTTTTGGGTTTTTCCCCAAATAGTTGAATTTTTTTTATTTTAAATTTTTTCCCAAATTTGTGGGGATTTGGGGGGGGGGGAGATTTATCTTTTACTTATACCACTGATGAAACAACTTCAAAAAAACAAAATTTTTTTTGGGATTTTTTTTTTTTAAATGTAACATAAATAAACTTTTAAAATTTTAGTTTATATATTTATTGTTCCCAATTCCAAAAAAATTGAGTGCAGACCCCTTTTCCCTATGGTTAATAATGCCCAAAAATCAACAAAATATTTTACTATGGGTTAAAAACCCCTTTAATTTTATGTTTGGGACTGTGGTTCCCTTGTATTTTTTTATCCTGTTGTTTTATTGACTAAATTTGTGTTTGATTTTTAAAAAACTAAGAAAATACGTAAATAAATTTTAAAATGAAATAATTTTTTAAAACTGGTTTAAATTTTTTTTTTTAAATAAATAAAAATATATTGTTTGTTATTTTTTAAGCCCATTTCCAAAAATTATTTAAACCAAAAATTTTTTTTTAAATCTAAATGGTGACAATATTTTTTTTTTAGTTTGGGGGCACTTTTTTTTAAAAATGGGAAAAAGGTCTACTGGGTTAATGGAACTAAATGGGCCCCAAAACTTTTTAAAATACAGAAAATGGGATGGAAAGAATTCAGTAAGTTTTTTAATTTAAAAAAGACCCCCTGTTGATTGTAAATTGGTTTTTTTTTATTAATAAATTATTTAAAGTTTCTTCAAGGGTTGGGGGAAAATTTGTTATGGGAAAATTTTGTCCCCAGTTTGTGTTTCTCTCACTGTAAATCTAATAAATGCTTCCAAGATCTTAAAACCTAGGGGAGTATAAAAAAATTTTGGGGAAATTTCTTTGTATGTTTCTTGGTATTCTTGTTGATGGTTAACCATAGCCCCTATGTGTCCCGGGTAATGTTGAGGTTTTAAAGGAATTGTTTTATGGGCAATAAAATTGCGAAGTATTTTCTGGAATAAAATTTATAAAACATTAAACATGGGGATTTAAAAATTCACATGTTATAAAGACTAATTGTTTTTTTTTTTCCCTTTTTATCTCAAAAAGGTTTAAAATGTCTAAAGGTTTTCTTTAGGGGAAATTTAAACCCCTTTGCAGTGTGAAATTTTATGAATTTGTTTCATTATAATTTGTTTTTTATTTAAAAAAGGGAACTTTTTAAATTTTGAGTTTATTTTTTTCTTATTGCCCTCTTGCCCCCAATTTTGATAAATTACTTTATTTTTTTTAAAAATGTTAAACATTTTGTCATGTTTTTTAAACAATTATACATTTTTAAAACGTGTGATAAGGACGGAATTGTCCAATTTCTTTAATTTTAATTTATTGATTTTGGTTTTTTTTGATTTGTACTCCCCAGTTTTTAAGTTTTTTTAGTGTATAGAAAAAACCTTTTTTTTATTTTTTTGTTATGTAATTTAAAAAAACATTAGTAATAATGTAATAAATTAGAATATTTTTTTTGAACAGACATTTAAAATTTAAAATTAAAAAACCCTGTCGGGGTATTTTTAAAATTGTACCCTAGCCCCATCTCTCCACCCGTATAAATTTGATAGAAAGGCCCTACATACTTAAATTGACTTTGAAACCTGGGTTTCTACAAAAAAAAAAAATAATTAAAAAAAAATTTTTTTTAAATTTTGGGGCAAGATTAAAATTACAGGTAAAGAAAACAACTAAACCCAATTTTAAATTAAATATTTTTGGTCACCAAAAGAGGGTAATTAACAATCAAGAAAAAAGGGAAATTTGAAAACACCCCGTTTATGAACAATACAGGGCCTTAGAAAAACATGTAAAAAGGTTTATAAATTTGGGTTTGTTTCTGTGTTTTGTCATAATTTTAAATTTCCCTTATTTTATCGGTTTTTTTTTTAATAAAAAAACCAATAACAGTTTAAATAAAATTACAAAAATTTCAGTCTCGGAAATGCTCTTACAGTAGCACCACATAACTTTTTTAAAAATTAAAAATAATACATTTTAATTTTAAAAACCCAAAATTAAAAAATTGATTAAATTTACTTTTTTTCTTTTAAAAGATTATGATTTTTTTGATTGTTTTAAGACTATGTTTTAATTTTTTAAATGTTTTTTTAAAATTAACATCATTTGGGTTTTTAAAAAAAAGAAAAATTAGCATTTTTAGTATTTTTTAGCACGCAAATTTACACTATTTTTTTTAAAAGAAAAAAATTTTTATTATGACTGTACTGTTCAAAAAAATTATAATTATAAAATAAACCCGATTTAGAAACTTAAAATGGGAAAGTTTTTAAAACATTTAAAAAAAATTTTAAATTTAAATTTTTTAAAAATGATTTAAAAACCATAAGAATTAATTTTTATTAATTCTAAACTTATAGAAATTCAATCATTTATATATCAGAAATTTATGTACTATAACCACAGGATGGAAAAAAATAAATTTCCAATTTTTTTCAATAGACCCCCTTTGAAAAATTGAAAAGGTTTTTGGGGGAATTTTAAACAAATTTAAAGAGGGGTTTGAAGTATTAAAAAATGAAATTTAAACAATTTGAGGTATGTAAAAAAAAATTGTATATTTTTTTCATTTTAAATTTGTTTCATCTTTTTTAAAGAAAGATTTTTTTGTTTAAATGTTTTTTAAAAAAATCCCCCACAGAGTTCCGTAGGGTTTCCCAATTAAGTTTAAAATGGGTAAAAGTTTTAGTGATTGATGGCCCTGTGTGTTTGAGCAAAAATTTAAAATTTTTAAGTAAATTTTTAAAAGAGTCGGCCCCAAACTAAACAAAACTTAAATTTTTGTTTGCCCTTTTAAATGATGGGAAAATTTATATAGAGAGCAAAATAAAACCCCCTGACCCAAAAAAAATGGTTAAAACCCAATTTTTGGTGAAAGTGGGAAAACCAGTAATTTTGTAAATAGTATAATCATGGGCCCTACCCGTTTAAATTTTTTAATCCACTAAAATTAAAATAGAAATTAAAATTTAAAAAATACACATTGTTGTTTTCCCAAGAAAAGAAATAAAAACAATGGTTTTTCCCAAGATAAGATTAAAAATGATAAGACCGGATAGGGTTGATTATGGATATATTTCAATTTCAAATAGCTTTTTTACGCAACATTTACATCAAGTACAATGAAAAGTGCCCATTTTGTAATTTCTAATTATTATGTGTTCTTTGTTATGATAAGTAAATTAGAAAAAACATTCCTCATTAGGGAACACTTGATTCATAATGATTAAGAACTTTATTTTTAGTTCTACTAATTTCCCCCAGTTTCTGATGGTGTTAAAAATAAAAAAAAGGGTTTAAAAAAAATTTTTTTTGAAAATTTTAAAATTGTTTAGAAGGGGAAAATTTTGGAAAATTTTTTTTTTTGTAATTTAAATTATAAAAAAAAAAAAAATTTTATATATTTTTTTAATATCCATATTTTAGAGTTTCCTGTTGTCTGAATTTGAAAAAAGGTTTTCGGGGTTTACTTTTGAATTTGAAAAAATTTTTTAAATTTTTTATTCCCCCTAAATTTAATGATGCATAAGTGTTTTTAAATATTTTTTCCCCTATTTTTCCGGGAATTGTTTTTTTTTTTTTTTTTGCAACTATATATGATTTGCCAATCCCTGTTGTTTAATTTTTTGATAATTCACTATTTTCTAAAATAATATACTTGACTTTTTTTCTAAATATTTTTAAAATTCAGTTTTTTTATGTTTCTCAAAAAATTTAAAGGTCATTTGTTGGTTAAAGAAAAATATTATATAGCAATTAAAATCTATCCTTTCTCATACATAAATTTTAGATATAAAATTTTAAAGGTATTGTTTAACATCTCATTGAAACCCAAAAAAGTAAGAAAAAAGATTTCTTCAATGTGGGGGATTTTTTAAAGAAAAAGTCCAACAAATCCCCTTTAAAGCTTTTTTTTTAAATTTTTTGTATTTTTTAAAAAAAATTGTCAAAAATATGATTTTGAAGTATAGAAAATTTTTTTAAATTTTAAATTTTTTTTCAAAATTTTTTGCCCAAAACTGTTTATAATATTTTTTTTTAAAAACTAACTAAATTTCTTTGTTTTAGGAACCCCGAACCAAAAAATTGATGCCTTCTGGAATTTTCCCAAATTTTAAATTATTGGCCTCAACTTCTGCAGGGGGCTTTTGAGTTTTTTGAGATACGGGAAAAAAAACTTAAAAGTATGTAAGGTGTCAAAAATTTTGAAAAGTGAGTTTCCCAACGGGAAATTTAAATTTTATAGTTTTAATGGCACCCCCCCTTTTAAACCCAAAAAAAGTTTTGGTTTTATTCCTAATTTTCTAGGCCATAATTTTTTTCCCTTAAAGCTTCATGAAAAAAAAATTGTTCCCCAAATCCGAATCATATTTGAAAAACCTACAAAAATTTTTTTATATATTTTTTTTTTATATCTTTTCTTTAAATTTACAAAGGGTTTTTTTTCTTTTTTTATGGGTTTGGTTTTTTGGGTATAAAACCCCTTTTTCGAAGCTTTGGATCGGGACAAGTCTTTATACAAGATTTTGCCCAGAAAGTAAGCTGTTTTTGCTTTCCAAGAATTAATGGGGTTATTTGCTATCATTTTGAATCATTGTGTACAGTGGTTCATACTCTAAATTTTGCAAGATAATATAAAACCCTAAAAAAGATGCTGTAAAGATTGTTTTTTAAAACTTGAAAATCTTTAAAATCCCGCTTTAAAAAGATTTTTGTATAACACAGTTGTAAGAGTTTTTACTGTTTAAGTATTTTTTTAATAAATAAAAGTGTATATTTTTTGTAACAATTTTATTTTTATTTTTTCCTATTTATTGTTTAAAATAAAGTTGTTTATTAGGGAAAAACAAGTTTTTTATACCCTTTTATGTTGAATTTTTAAAAAAATTTTAATAAAACACAAATTTTTTTGGGTTTCGGAAACAATTTTGTTTGAGGGGCAGGGACGTCATGCAACAAACCAATCATTTTTTTATTTATCGTCTTTTATTTTTTAAAACCCTTTGGGGAATCTTTATAAGGTTTTATTTTTTTTGTAAAGTAATAATTTTTTGTGAAACCAAAAAAACAACATATTTTCCCTTTGTCCTAAAAAAACAGTAACATTCCATTAAAGTTTGTTTTTGACAAAGGAATGGTTGTGAAGAAAAAAGATTATTCCCAAAATTTTTCCCTTGTTCGTGGGTTAAGAAAACGGAATGAGAAAAGATTTGTTTCGAGATTTTAATTGATGTTTTTACTCAAATGGGTAATAACTAACTTGTAACTACAAAATATTTAAAAAAAAAATCGTACCAGTTGTAAGTCAGAAAAACAAAATTATGTTGTAAATTAAATTTCCCTCATATTTCTCTAAAATTCATAAATAAAAAAAAACATAATTATTTTAAACCGGGAAATAAAAAGTAAGGTCACAATATTTTCTTCTATGAATGATAACCCCTGAAAAATTAACGATGGCGTAAAAAATGGGGTTGTCACAGGAAAAAACAAAAAAGGGAGGAAAAGGGGGTTTTGGGGCCCTTTTTTTATTATTGTTTTTTATTTTGGTAAGGGGTTTCAAAATCAAACTTGACTCCGGGGTTGGGGTTTTTTAGAAATCTTATCTTTTGGTTAATTATTAGTTCATTTCTTTAAAATGGCAAGCAAAGCCTAATCAGTTTTCCCTTAAAAAAAGGGGATGAAAATTCGTGATAAAAGCAAAATTGAGTAATATTGGAAAATTTTTGGTTATTTTCCCCAATTTGGAAAAAATGTAAAAGTTATAGAGCATGGATTGGCCCCTTTGAATTTCAGTTGGGTCAATGTCTGGAACTACAAATTTTTTACGTGTTGTAAAACCCAGAATTGGATGTTGCCAGAGAAAACATTTATAGGAAAAAGTTTTATTCAAAGGGGGGTTTTGTTAAAACACTTATCAAGAAACTGAAGACTTTTTACAAGGCAATTAAAAGTCATGTGAGTTTTAATTAATATTGCCCGTATAATTTGAAAAATTTTTTAAAATAGTTAGTATAGCTGAGTTTTAGTATTACTATAGAAACTCTAAAAAATTTTAATAGTTTTTTTTTTTATTTTAAAATAAAATATTTAAAAAAATTTGTTTTTTTGTTTTTGGGGTTTTACAAGTTGTTTGTTTTTGGAAAAGGGGCTACTTTAAAAAGTGGGTAAAAAACCTTTAAAAAAAAATTTAAAGCTTACTGTGTTTTTTAAGTGCTTTTAAAATTTTACAGGAAAAAAAATGCGGTCTGCGATCTGGCTGGGGCCAATTGATGGCTGCTGAGCACTAATTTGCCAACCATTGACGAAAGAAACAAATGTGGGTCGTGGGGGAAATTTTAAAGGGGCTTTCATAGAGAAACGTTCCCGTCTGGGGGAGTCTCAGACCCTTTTTCAACAAATTTAGCCGAGATGCAGATGAGATGGAGAACTGGTCGGGGAAAAACTACAAAAATTGGGTTGAGGAGAGCTATAAAGTAATTTAAGGCCCAATTTTCCCTTTTTAAAATTGTATTGTAACAGACTGTGTGGGTTTTCCCCAGATCAGCTGATCGAAAGGGGAAAAAAAATCTATCTTAATCTTGTTTCTTCCCAAATTTTTTTAGTACAATTATAAAAGGGATTTTTTTAAAAATTTTTTTTTATTTACAAAAAATGGTTTTAAAATTTTTTTAAATGTTTTAAAATTTAAAAAAAATGTTATAAATTTATCCAAAAAATTTTCCTTTTTAATTCATCAAAAAAAATTAAAAAATGGAAAACAAAAACGTTTTTTAAAAAAGTGTTTTTTTCTCTAAACTTTTTATATTTTAACCGTCTCCAAAGGTTCAAGAATTTGGGAAATATTGTATTAGAGATGATTTTGGGGGTTTAAATTTTAATCAAATTTAAAGAAAAGGGTATCCCAAAACAAAAATTTGAGAATTTAAAAATTGATTTTTAGGGAAAGGAAACGTATTTGAGATTTGTAAAATTTTTGGGTTTGCCCTTAAGGTTTTGTGGGCCTTTTAATTGTGGCCCTTTAAACAAGGGAAAAATATTTTATAAATTTTATTTTAATTTTTTCTGTTTATTAATCCCGGATTTTTTTAAAAAAAATTTTAAAAAATTTTCTTCCTTAAAATTCTTTTTCATTATTTTATATATATAATATCCAAACCAATTTGTTTTCGAAACTCATTGTCAGTCAATTTTAGAAAAAGGAAATTAATTTAATTTTTTTCCTGTTTTAGTTTTCAAAAATTTATAATAAATTAAATAATAATAAACAAAAGATTTAAAATTTTAAAACTGTAACAATTTTACAATTGTTGGAAACAAAGCAAAACCAAAACTAAAATAAATTTGGGGGGAGGAATTTTTGTTATAATTGGTTAAGTTTTTGTTATGGTTGGCCATCAAAGGAAAAGGGACAGTTTTTTAAAATTTTTTTTATTTGAATGTTATTTTGATACAATTGAACTTGCAAGGGAACAATTTTTTTATATCTTACAAAACCCGCGGGCCAAAAGATTTTTAAATAAAAATAGTTTTTGGGATAAAATAATATAACCAAAAACTCCCCTTTTTAATAAAATTTTTTTCTATATTTGTATTTAAATTTTTGTGCATTTCCATTTTTTAAGTTACATTAATTTTTTTCGGGCCCCCCCAATAAATCCCAAAACTCAAAACACCCAAACATTTGAGGCAGAACTTGCACCAAAAACTGAGTTTCCCGAGTGTACGGCCTGGGAAGAAAAAGATAACAAACACCAGTGTGCGGCTCTTGGGGAGGTGTTCAGGGAGGGGGTGGGGAAGACGGGAATGTATAATTTTTTCAACATGATAGACAAACACCCGTGTGCTGGCCTTTAGGAGGCTGTTCAGTAGGTGGTGGTGATGAGTAATGTAAAAATTTACAACATTTATGACAAACACCCGGTTTTCTGGCTCTGAAAGGGGGTGTTCAGGTAGGGGGGTGGTGGGTGATGTAAAGTATAATTTACAACCAAGATAGACAAACCCCCCAGTGTGCGGCTCTGAGGGGCTGTTTAGGAAAGGGGGTGGGGAAAATGTAAAGGGATAATTTTACAACATTAAAAGACAAACACCAGGGGTGTGGGTTGGGAGGTGTTTCAGGTAAAGGGGGTTGGGGGATGGGAATTTTTGTACAAGGGTTTTTTCGGAAAGTAAGGGTTTCTTTTATATAAACCCCAAAAGAATAACATATTTTTCCGCTTTTTTATTAATTTATTAGAAAGAAAAATTAAAGTTTTTTTATTGAATTTCCACTTTTTTTTTTTAAAAAAGGTCTGTCCAAAAAGTATGACCCCCGAATTTTCGGGCCGGTCGAAGGGTTATTGGAGGGGAAGGGGGCAAGGGCCAACTCCCTTCCCCTATTAGGCATTGAATACGATGGGATCGGGTAAAAGCCTCTGGGTTTCCCAAAAAGTAAGCCAGTGTGGGTGGGATTTGCATTAAAAATTTTGCCAAAAAACTTGGGCCTTCAGCATCAAAGCGAATTTCTATGAAAACGGAAAGTTTTTGGGGAGTGCCCATGGGGTTACCAAATAAAAAGTGGTTTAGGTGGGTTTAAAAAAGGCTGCATATCAGTGGAGAGTGTTTACCCATCTGGCCCGGGCCCTTTAACGGACAAAAAGCTGAAAAAGTTGAAGTGTTTTGTGCCCGGGAATTAAATGAAAAGTCGAATTTCTGTAGGGCTGGGAAAAAGATTGGAAAACCAAAACCCCCGTTTTAACTTTTTCACGAAGTTTAAAAAAGCCGTGTTTTGAAAATTTGCCCCGGGTGCTGAAGAAGACCAAAGAATTTCAATTGAAATCCCCACAGGACAATTGGATTTGGAAAAAAAATGACCCCCGGAAAAATTTTTGTTTTTTCCGGTGGTGAGTCTGGGTTTAAAGGCCCCCGTCCCCGAAAAAAAAAAGGGTCAAATTTTTAAAATTGGGAAAAAAACCCCAAAGGCCAAAGGCCCAAAAAAAAAAGAGAAAAAATGTAAGACAATGCTGACAGTTTTTTTGACCCGGACGGCGTTGTTTTTTTTTTAATTTCATTTTACCCCCTTCCCAAAGGAATTCCATTTTTACAGTTTTGAACAATAAATTAACAATTTAAATTTAAAAAAAACAGTGACAATAGGCAAAAAGAAATTTAAAAAACTATTTAAGTGACAAAAGGGGTATAAATAGAAAGACAATAACGTAAATTTTAAATTTTTAGTGTACCGTGATTTGAACTATGGAAAACAAAAAAATGTTCATACGGGGTATGTCCAAAGACCAGCAGTAAATAAGGAGTATTTTTCTTTTGGTCCTAAGGCGGGGTTCCGAGATGCGTGCAAGGAAAACCTGAACTGTGGGAAAACCCTGACTGGATCCCACACCCTGGGCAATGCGCCAGCTCTTTCTCAAATTTTTTTCAGGTTTTTTGGTCCCAAAAAAAGAAATCAACCAATATGGGCGCCTCCCTTAGTCCCGACATAGCTTTCCCTTTTGACTTTGGCTATTTCCCAAATTAAAAAATTTTTGGGGAAAAAAGATTTGAGATTTGAACAAATAAAACAAAATGCGACGAAGGACCCCTTGAATTTCCCCCGAAAATTTAATTTAAAAGTGTTTTTGGGAAATGGGAAGGGGCGTTGGGGAAAAGGGGAGTGGCGTGGGGGGGGGAAATACTTTTGTGGGGACCAATTGCCCTTGCCCCTGAGTAACGTCAGTTCAGCCCGACGGGCAAGGCGGATTTTTTTGAACACAACCCCTATATTATTGAATAAATTTTACTCAAAATATGCATCTGTTGAGAATTTTAATACTTTTTTAACATTTGAGTCCCAACCCTTTATGTTTCGTCATGAAATGGGAAATAAAATTTTTGTGGGTTTTTCATGTGGGGTGAAGTGTTAAAAAATGAAGAAAAAATTTTTAATTTTTTTTCTAAATTTTATTTTTTTTTATTAATTCTATTATAAACGCTATTTATGTTCCGTCCAAAAAAAAAAACCCTTGAAATATTTTGTCCGTTTGTTTTTTTGTTACATACTACAAGAAGATTTGTGCCAAAAAATTTTGTTTGGGACTGATATGATTTTTTCCACAAAACCAAAAAAAATTTCCTTTTGGGTTTAAATTTTTTGCATATGTTTTTATAAATGAAAATTTTTAAAAAAAAAAAGTCATGTATTCCCTTCAAAAAAAATTTTTGTTCAATACAAAACCTTTGGCATTTTTTACTACGGGGATATAACAAAATATCTTTCCCAAAAAAAATTTTGGTTTAAATTGGGTTTTTAAAAAGTAAAAACCCGAAAAAATTGGATGAAAATTGTTTTTGTACATTAAACCCTTAAAAGGAAAAAAAAAATAATGTTTATAGAGCTATCAAACAAAAATAGTAGATTAAATTTTTTGAAAAAAAAATTTTTAAATAAAGTTAAAAGATTTTTTTTTTTTTTATTTTATTTAAATTTATAAGTTATTTTGTGATTTTCTGCAAATTTTTTAGTCCTTTTTTTCTTTACCCCAAAACTTGGCAAAAAAAAATCCCAGTGACATTTAAAAAAAGGGAAAAAAAATTTTTACACCTTCAAAGAGTTGTAAATTCTAATGTTCACCCCAGTTAAATTTTAATATTTATAAATTTTGGGTTTTATTTTTAAATAAAAATTAATTGTTTTTCTATTTTAGGCTCGTGGATGATAGCACCAGTGGGAATATTTGACTCAGAAAAACAACGGGGGAATCCGAAGTGAAGGAAGCCAAAAAACAGAAACCTATGTGGCGCTGTGAAAGATTGGGCTTTGGCTTGGAGAAGTAGAGTAGTGAATCCCAGGTTCGGCAAGCTTGGTTAGTAAAATTTAAAAAAGAAAACCCCGGGGGGGGGGCTGATTTTTACAGCGATGATGAAAAGGGGCAAAGGTAAACACAGCTGCTTTTCTTTTCTTCCCTTCCCCATAGTAATTAATTTTGAATCTGGAGAAATGGATTAACGTTTTTGGAAACCCCCAGAGTGCTTTTTTTGTTAAAAACTATTGATGGTGCCCTTTTAATTTAAAACTGTTTTTTGTAGTTTCCAAATTTATCAATTTTTCCCCCTTTTAAATTTAAAGGGGCAAAAACTGAAAAATTTTATGACTCAACCGTAAAAAAGGGGTTGGTTTCATCACCAAATTTTCCCCGGGATGATTCCCTAACAGGAAAATATATAGCCCAGGAATTTTTTTCAAAAATAAAAAACTCCTCCTTTTAATTTTCCCCTTTAAAAATTTTTAAAAGGAAGTTTTTTGTTTTTTAATTAATTTGGAACAAAAAAAACTTTGTTTGTAATTTTATTTCTAAGGGCCCCCTCTTAATTTTTTTTTTTCCACTGACCCACGAATTAGCCAAGATATTTATTAATAACAAATTTTTTAATGTTGAAATTTTTTTTTGGGGGGAAGATGAGTTTCCCAAATTTTTAAAAACACCACACAACACAACAACACACACAAAATTTTTTAAATAGGGGTTGTTATGAGTTGGGGGAATTTTTTGGTGAAATCGTACAAAATTCTTTTAAAAATGCGATCATTAAAAAATGTGGTTAAAATTTAACCCCTTTTTCTTTCCGGGGTCCCCATATGGGGGGCGGCCTTTTTTTCCCAAAAGCCAACCGTGATATGTCGGACGTCTGTTTTTTTTTCGTTACTGGGTACTGTTTTTTGTTTTAAAAGCCAAATAATTCGGGATTTTGGTTGTTTAGGAGCAAAAGGACAATGAAAGAAGCCTTTGAAGAACTTTTGGGTTTTATTTTTTTTGTCTTTGACCCAGAATTGACGAAACCCCCTAGCACTGTAAAAAAAGAGTCGGATTATGTTATGAAATTTTTCTTAATTTTTGTTTGTTTACAAGGTTAAACGAAAATTTTTTGAAGGTTACTTTTTTGATCAAAGGGTAAAATGATTTAAAAAATTACATTAAAATTCCGTGAGTGAGGGAAAATAAGTAAGTGCAAAACGAACTAAGTGGGCGGGTTTTTTCCCTTTAGAATTTTTCAGATTGATGCCGAGGGAAAAAATTGAAAAATTTTTGTTAGGGTATTGATGGGCAAAACCAAAAAGGGTGGATGACATGATGCCCCATTGCCCGTATTTACCCCTAGATTTAAAGGGGGGTTATTAGATAGTGAAGGGGGGTGTGGCCAGAAATTTTCCCTTTAAATTCCCCCTGGTAGGTAGAGGGGGGCCCTAAAAAGTTTTTGGGAAAATCCTCATAGTGCTTTTTGTTTTTAAGGGAGACCTTCAAATTTTTTGGGTTTTGTTTAAGCAATTGCTTTAAATTTAAAAAGATTTTATGCTCATAATTTTTGTATAAAATTTTTAAAAAAAAATTATAATGCCCAAAACAATTTTTATTTTTTTTTATTTTTTTTTTAATCAATTTTTTTAAAAAAAAAGTGTTTTTTTCAAATTAAAAAAGTCCCTTTTTTTTATTTAAAAAACGTTTAAATTTGAGTAAAAAAAATTTAAAAATTCATGCAAATTAATGAAAAATAAAAAAGAAACAGTTTTTTGGGAAAAGAATGCACAACAGTGATTTTTCCCCCGGAATTTTTTACCCGGTACAAAAAAAAAAATGGCCGGAAAATAAAAAGGGGAAATATAAAAATTATTTAAAAAACAAAAAGATTTTTATAAAATATTTTGGGAAAATACAGGGTTTAAAATTTTAACCAAAAAATTTGTTCTGTAAACTTTTAGGGTTATTAAAAGCGTTTTTTTTTACTAATGTACAAAAAATTTTGTTGGGATCCCCCTCCTTTTCCCCCGTAAATGGTCCCTCGGTAAAATCTTCACTTTTTTTCATCCTTACCCTAGGGGAACCCCGGGGTAAACATAAAAAGAGTAATTCAAAATTTTCCTAGTATATAAAATTTAAAAAGTTTTACAGGGCATTTAAAAGCACCCGGCAGATCCTTCGAAATGGTGTTTGATAAAAAGCATTAAGAGAAAAGCAGTCGATTAAGAAAGATCGAAAGGGGGCCAAAAACCCTTTCTGCTCAAGACAAGCTCCCACTTAATGAAGCCAAAATCTCCCTCAATTTTCCCGGGTATCTGATTAGGAAACCCGGTTAAGTAAGTATCAGAGTAATTTTTTAATTTTGTAAACGATTTTCTAGTTGGCAATTTAAAATATTTCTCGTGAAGTACTTTTAAAATTTTTGGGAATTTTTCAGGGCCTGCATAGTGACCCACTGTGTTTAGAGTTTTTTTCCCGGGTAGGGGTTAAACCCTGTAATCTTTGTTTAAATCAAGTAAAAAAAACCTCTAAAACCCCTTTTAAAGACTGGAATTTTTATCATATTGTATGAGGGTATCCAAAAGGTAGATTACGTTTTGATGTAAACAAAAAAATAAAGTACCCCAAAAAAAGAATTTTAAATTTATACATTTAAAAGTTACACAAAAAAAATATTTTTCCCAAAATAGTCCCCATAAATTTTTATTAGGCCATGAATAGTTTTAATTCCCCCGTAAAAAAAATTTTTTTTCCGTTGAGATTCAACCCGGTTTCCCCCTCCCCCAGTTCCCCGTTGTACAAAATGTGCATGCCAAAACCCGGTTTTATTCAGGAAAAAGGGGGTTTGTTTGGGGAAGGTTGGCCCGTAAAGAATTGGGAAAAAATTTCAAAATTTGTTTTTATGGGGTTTTTGAAAAAAAGATTTTCGAACCCTCTTTCACAATTTGGGTAATCTAATTTTTCGAAAAAAATTTATTTTAACCCTTTCTCCCTTTAAATTTAGAAAAACTGTGGAAATTCTTTTTGTAAATTTACAGTCCCTTTTTTAAATTTTATCGACTTTTGGGAAATTTCATCGTTTACAATGTTTCAGTATTTCATCAATAATTATTCAACATTTTTAATAATGTACCTGACCCACTCTCCCTTGCAAACCTTGTTTTCCCTAGACTTGCAGAGTTTGGCCCATAAATCTCAATTTGGTTTTTGGTTTCCCAGCCAACAAAAACCGGATTAACGCCGCATTTAAACTACAGGTTTCTAATTGCACAAAACCCTTTTAAAAAGTATTTGCCAAAAAGAGCCCCGCCTTAAACCCCCAAAAAAGCCGGTGGAAGCCCTGTGGAGAAAAGCACAGACTCAAAAAGGCTGCAAAAAGTTTTTGGCCCCCAACCCTTTCAGAGTGAAATGCAAATTTCTTCCTGGATACCCTCGCCAAACCCGGAAATTTATGTGTGGGGCCTTTTATTTTTAATTCATGCAATAAAAAACTTTTATAAAAAAAAAAAAAGTCATAAGAATTGAGTGATTTTTTTTCCAAAATAAAGAAAAATATACTTTGTGACAGAAAGGTTGATTTAGATATTGTGGGTTTAAACTGAGTAGTAATCCCTGTCATTTCAATGTACAAATAAAATCTTGACCCAAAGAAAAAACTAAAATACACTAAAATAAACCCAAATTAAAATCATACTATAAAAATATAAAAAAATAAAAAAAAAACTCTACAGAAAATATGGACTACCGTGATGGATGTGTTTCTTCACAACGAAATGGGCAAAATGAATGTCCCCGTTTAAAAAACTAAAAGAAGAAAAAAAGTGGGTTTTCCCAAATTTGGCATTTAGGGAAAAAAAAATTTTATTTTTATGGAAAAAAGGAATGAGTGGGAACATTTCATATATTAAATTTTTACAATTTTTAAGTACAAAAAATATATCGATCAAAAGGGCAAAAATTTTGGAAACAATATAAGGACTTGATATATCCCCACGATGATCCCCGAGGGGTTAAAATTTTTTTTTGACAACCCAATAATGTAAATTTATTGTTAAAAAGTTTCCCTTTTTTTTTTCTGTTGAAAGGCCCTGCATGTATATTAATTTCAGACAATTATTAAATTTGGGTTTTTACACAATTTTGTTTTTTTAATTTTTTGCAAAAAATTAATCTTTTTTAGTTTGGAATATTGAAAAAAGTGAAACAGAAATAATTTGGGACTCATGGAAATTTGATTGATAGTGTCTTTAATTTTTTAAATTTTTTGATTTTTTGGGAAAAAATAAAAATTAAATTGCATGAAGAGGTTTTCTGGGGAAAGCATGTGAAAGTGGTAAAATTCAAGGGGTTTTTAAAGACCCTTTTTTTCCCTTTAAAATTTTTGAAGGGTGAAATTTTTGTTAAACAGGGCTTTCCCGCTATTGTAACACCTTCATTGGGTTATAGTAACTAGTTTTTTTGCACCCCAATTTAAATTTAAAGGAATGTTAAAAAAAACATTATTTTATTTGATATGTTTTTTTTGTAGGAAATAATTTTTTGAAAAAAAAAAAACCCGTATTTCAGAAGTGATTTAGAAAAAAATTATTTTAAGAATAAATAATGGCACTGTGATAATTTTTAAGGTTTAAGTTATTATAAGGGAAGCAATTTAACCCTTTGGGTATTAGTTAACCCTTTTAAAGGGGGGGGTCAATTTACTGCCCCTTTCATTTTCTTTGGCCCTTTAGTTTTAAACCCCTTTCTTATTTTGTAAAAAAAAGTTTTTAGAGATATGTTTTAAACCCTTTTACTCGTTAAAGGCCCAAATTTAAAAGGCCCCATTTTTACTTGAGAGCACTGTATATTATTCATTTTGTTTGTTTGGGTAGGGGGCCCTTTGGCCCCTCGGGGCCCCCCCCCCCCCCTGTGTTGGCCCGTTTCCTAGCTCGGAATTTTTTTTTTGGGACCATTGTATTGAAAAATTTAAAAATGGGATTTAAATTTAAAAAAAAAAAAATTAAGGCAAAAAATTGGGCAAAAAGAGATATTAGGTTTTAAGGGTAAAAAAAAAAATGCCATTATTTACAAATTTTGTTGTAAATTTTTATGGTAAATTTTGTTTAACAAAAAAATACAAATAAAAGGGAAATTTTTTTAAAATCGGGGAAACCCAAAAGGGGTTTTTCCCTTTGGGGCCAGGGTATTTTTGAAGAAATTATAAAAAGCCCCCTGTTTTTCGATATTTGAAACTTTTGGGGAAAAAAACGTTGTAAAATAAATACCAAACAGATTTCCATCTTTTGTTGTTGTTTTTTTTTTTTTTTAAATGCAGAAAATTATACCCTTTATTCCCCAAAAAAAATGTGATTTATAAAAATTTAAAAATTTTTTGTATTTATAAAAAATTTGTTTTTTACTTTGTATAAAAAGTTAAGTTTTGACCCCAAATTTTTTGGTTTTTAGGTTTTTTTTAAGATTTTTTTAATTTATACCAAGGGGAAAAAGGGCCCTATATTTTTAAAAAAAATATGTGTAATACTTATTTTTAAAATTTTTTAAAAATGGCTTTTAGTATTAAAAAAATGCGGCCCCGGGACCCACTTTTATAAATTAATTAAATTTTTCAGGTTTAGAAATTACTTAGTAATTTATTATTTTCCCCAAAAAATCTAAAAAAACATTAATACAAACAAAAAAATATGATTAGTAAATTTTTAAAAAAAATACTTGTAAATTTTACATAAAAGTTTAAAATTTTTCTAAAAAATAACCCCAATAATATTTTCAAAGAAAAATTTTACTTTTTTTTGCTTGAAACAACTCAAAACATACAAAATGTTTGTAAAGAAATACAGTAAAAAAACTGTACAAGTTTTTATTTTAAATTTTTTATTTTTCAAAAGCTTTGGGTTTTGGGGCCAAAAACACCCACTATTTTTTGGGGGAGTTTTCCCTTTTCAAGGGTCAAAAAAAAACTTCATTATCGTTCCCTTTTTTCCTAATGAATTGAAAAAAACTCGGGTGGGGGGTCCTACTTTTATCTCCAAATCGTTCCAAATGAACAGAAAAGGCCGACTTTTGGGAAAAATGAAAAGTTGGTTTTTATAGTTTTTTTTTTTTTTTGATTGTCGTAATAACTTGTAAATTCCAAAATAGGTTAAAAAAAGTCAGTTTTTTTTAATACTGTAATTTATTTTTTTCCCCGATAAGGAAAAATCCCCAAAAAAAAATGGTTTTTGATAGTACCAAACAAAATTTGTTAAGATAAAATAGTAAAGAAACAACCCAAAAAATCGTTTTATTTATAAATTTTGGGAAAAAATTGGGAAAACAAACCCTCTTATTTTTGGCCAAAAAAACTTGTACTATATAAAATTTTTATGAAATACGAAAAGTCAAAATTGGGGCTGGGACTTTATGTTTTCGTACCCTAAAATTAGGCGCTGTGGCCAAATCAAAGGGTTTTAAAAAGAAACAAAATAAAAGAAAAATGTTTTTCCATGTGATCAGTTAAAAACGAATGCCAAACCCGGGGCCCTTTTGTGAGGTTTTTCATAAAATTTTGTTTTTCTTACTGCCCAGCACTCCCCCCTTTCACCTGCATAATTTTGATTTTAAATTTTTTTTACCCCCTTGTGGGTAAAAAAAAAATGCGTTTCCATTTGTCCCTTTTCTTCGTCTAAGTTGAAGGCTACCCGTTTCCTCCAAAAACTAAGTTTTTTTCTAAATTTTTTTTGTTGCATTTTCCCTGCCCCCTTTATTCAAAAGTTCAACAAATAAAACATTTACAATTGACGTCTCGAGAAGCCAGGGAAAAAGGGCTTTTCTCCAAAAATTTTTTAAAGACTTCCCTTTAAATCCTTTAAAATTTATATATTGATCCCCTTACGGCAACCCCTCCATTGATGGTTGTATTTAAAAACCCCCAAAAGGGGGTTTTTTTTTTTTCGGTTAAAATCCTTTTGTTTCCCCCTTTTGTTTTTGTGTGTTAAATAGTGTAGCCAAAAACCGTAAAACGTTTTTATTTCAAGTAAGATGTGATACTTATCATTTTCTGAATAATTTTTTTTTTTCCTTTTTTTAATTTTAAATTTTGGGGAAATTTCTTGTATTTTTAAACTTTTTCCCGTTTTTTTTTGCTTTTTTTAATTCTGGGAACCCCGTCGATTCTTCTTTTTTGTTTTGTAATGCCTTTTGGAAGTAGTACACTGTAAATCTAATTTGGTATAGTACCCCTTCCCCAACCCAAAGGAGTCCCCTTAAAGGGTTTTTAAAATTTAGGGTTTTAAATTTGTTTTCAAAATGCAAATACCCTATTTTTTCCTATTGGTCCCCTTTCCCTTCCAAACCCGTTTGTTAAATTTCTTTCCCCAAAATACGGTTTAAGGCACAAATTATCCGATTTGGATTCTGAAACAAGATTTTTCCCACTTTGTTTTGTTATGCACCCTTTAAAAAATTTTCCTTAAATTCCCCCCGTACTTTCATTTTACCCCCTGATTTTTTATTTTTTAAAAAAGTAATCCCCAAACTTTCTTTCAGGTACACAAAAACCCCTTTGTTACCTTTTCCGGGAAGTGTATCGGGTTCCCGTCGGGCCCTTGGGGGGGGACATGTAAATTCCCAAAAAAATTTTCTGAAATTCTATCCCTTTGAAAAAAGAATAAAACAAAAAAAAGGGTTTTGGGAGTCAAACCCGTCCCCTCGAAAAAAAAATAGATATTTTTTTGGGTTTGGGGCCCGGGCCCTATTAAATTTTTACTCCCAAAAAAGCTTTATTTCCCCGAGGGTCCTCAAACCCCTGCCCCCCACATCGACCTTTTTAAAGGGGTTTTTCCTTTTTTAATTTTTTTTCCCCCGATAACCCAATTTGTTTCCCTTTAAAAAAACAATAAGCAAATTTATCTGTTTAAAAAAGCGGTCCTCCTCTTCTGGTCGGAAAAATTTACTTTCGTCTTATTTTTTACTCCCCACGTTAAAAAATCGATTTTGGAATTTACTAATGTTTAATTTTTACCAATGTTTAATTCAAGTCCTGTCCTGTAAATGAATCATATTTGTCGCCGAAAATTCCTTTAAGAATGTCTTGATGTCCTCTGAACCCAACCAAAACATCCTTTCCAACTAATTACAAAGTCATGGGAAGATAATAAACTAAAAAAAAATGAAAGGGAAAAAAATTTTAAAAATAGACGCTAAATCAAAACACTGCTAATTTGGGGGACTGTTCCAGAAAAACAAAAAAAACATGAAACAGCAAAGGGTTTTGGGGTGGAATAAAAAAAGCGGGCAAAAGGCCGAAACCCGACAGTTTCGTAGTCCCTAGAGTAAACCCCAAAAAGAATGTGTTGTTGCAAAGTTTAAATTTTCCCTTGCATAATGAAAAAAAAAAAAAATATTTTCATGATATGACACCTGGCCTTGGCAAAAGGGCCCTGGGGGATGTTCGTGGAAATTTTACCCTTGGCCCTTGACAATGGGCCCTTTGGGTGGGGAAAACATTTTGTACGAAAATAAATTCCAAACGGGGCGGGGGAAAAGGCGGTGGCCCCGGGAATGGAAAAAAAGCCCCGCGACCCTTCTTAAAATTTAACGAGTCAAAAAGGAAATTTAAAAAAAATGAAATTCAAATAAATTTCATTTATTTAAAAATTTTCTTCCCCTTTTTTGAATGGGAAAAAACTTGTTTTGGATTGATTTTTGATCTATTGATTTGCCACTCAATTGATTGTAACAGTTCCCCCCAAAAAACCCAGAGTGCTCCAAAAAGAGAGCTTGAAATGTTGTGCAACGTTTGTTACTCATTGGAACACCCCAAAGTTCCCTGAAACTTAAAATAAAGGGTTTTTACAAAACCACACCTCAACTATTATGTAAATTTTTCATTCAAAATTGTTTTTCCCAAAAATTTATAGGATTTTAAAAAATATTAAATTCATATACTTGGGTTAAGATGTAATGAAAACCCCTTATTATTTACATTCTTTACAGGGAGAAAAAATGCTGGGGCGGGTCAGCGTTATGGCCTTTATCTAACCGGGTCCAGAACCTCAAGAAAAAAAAACAAAGCTTGGAGGCTGAACTGGTTACAAAGAACCCGCGGGTTCAGGCCGTACAAAGGGGGAGGAGGAGTATGGGTTTGTCCCAAAGGGGTTCCCGAGAAATTTAAAAAGGTTTTGTGTTTTTAAAAAAAAAATAATTAGACCCGTAAGATAAGAAGTGTTTTTTTTTTCCAAAAGTGCAGAGATTTATGGCCCACAAAATAGAAATTTAAATTAAAAAAACATTTTATAAATGCTTTCAAGATATCAGAAAGTTTTTTAAAACTAAAATTATGAAAACACAAAGAAAATTTTAATTTGAATTTAATTTTGTTTGGGAAAGGGAATCTGCAATATTTTTAAAAAAAAGGAATTTTTTTAAATTTTAGTTCATGCAAAAAAATAATATTAAAAACCCCTTTTAAGTGCAGGGCAATTACCCGAAATTTTTTCCCGTTTTCTTCAAAATCTTTCATTGTCTAAACCAAACTTTAAAATAAGAGTTAATATCTTTTTTGTAATAAACATTTTAAGTTTAACTTTAAACCCAAAAAATATTAATTTTTTTAATACTTTTGCTAAAGTAATTAATCTAAAATTGAAAAAAAATTTAACAATATATAACAAAAAATAGATCAAAAAAAATTCAGAATGTAAGCAAATCAATTATTTTGAGTTTAAAAAAAGGTTTAAAAAAAAAAATTTTAACCCAAAATATCATACTTAGTAAAAAATTTTTTTTACAGTAAGAAGGTTTTCTATGTTTTGTTTGACAGGGCCAATTTTCGGAAATTTTACAAAAATTTCCCATTGCTAAAAAAATGGTTTTTTTTCTACTTTTTAAATTTTAAAAAACAGTAATAGATATAATTATTAAATTTTATATTTTTAAATAATATATTTTTTTTTTAAAAAATTTTTGGTTTAAAGTTTTTTTAAAATTTAAAAATTTTTTTTAAAAAGTGATTTAAAGCCCCCAAATTTTAATCTGTCAAGTGAAAAAAAAAAGTTTGTGGGGTAAGACTTTGTTTTTTTTTTTTTTTAATTATAGCTATTTCTTTGAACCACTTTCAAAAACCTTTTTAAAAAAGAGTAGTATTTGGGGTTAAATTTTTATATTAAAAGTCATAATTTAAGGTCAGTTCCTGATGGTTTTAAAAAGGGAAAATTGGAAATTGGCCCGGGGAAATTTTTTTTTTTATTTGGTAAAAATTTTTTTTAGGATTTGAAAATTGGGGAAACGATTTTTTAAAATTAGGGAAACGGTTGAGATTTAAAAATTGTTTATTTTCCCTTAAGGGTTTTTATTATATAAACAAAGTTAAGGTTGGGAGTTTTACTTCAGGTTTATTAAAATAATGAATCTTGTTTTTTCAGTTTTGGAAACAAAAATATTCCAAGATTATTTAAATTGGGAATAAAAAGGGAAAATTTTTTGGGGTTTAAAAGGGTTTAAATTCTTTTTCAAGTGGGTTTAGTTAAAACAAATTTGGGAGCAACCCGAGGTCGAAATGGAAAGGTCATTTATTATCCCGTTCCCAGTAAAATTTTTAAGAAGGGAGGCGTGGGTAGGGAAATTTTAAAAAAAGTAGGAGGTTTTTTGTTGTCTAACTTATTAATACAGTATGAAACTATAATTTTTGTGCAAAAAATGTGTTAACTTCTTTTATATGTTGTTTTTAAAAAATCATTTAGATTTTTTTTTTTCTGTTACCCTATAAAAAGGGGTTATAAATGAAATTAGTAGAAAAATTTTTTCTAAATTTTCATGATGGAAGAAATTAAAAAAAATCTAAAGATTTAAAGATTGATTGGGGGGGGTATTTTGGTAAATAATTCTACCTAATTAACCCTTTTTTAACCCCGCCCTTTTTTAATACAAGTATTTTTTTTTACCCTTTTAAAATTAAACCCTTTTCAAATTTTTAAAAACAATCGGGTGGGGTTATTATCATTTTTAAAATAGAAACAAATTTTTTTACTCCCAACTTAAAATTTTAAATCCTATTTTGATTGTTTTTTAAACAAGCATTTAAAAACCTGTTTTTTAAAACCCGGAAAAAAGAAAAAAGCATTCTTGTGCTGCTTTATTAAAATAAAAAAAAAATTTTTATAAGACCGGGTAAATTTTGAATTTTTATGACGGGGCAACAAGGCAAAATCAAGTGTTTATAAACATCCATAAATTTTTATCCCTTTTTTCGCAAAATGTTTCATAAAAAACTAGTCACGAATTTTGCTTAATTTCTAAAACCTTTAACTAAAAACACTGAAAAAATATGTATTTTTATAAGCCCAGTTTTTTTTTTAAAAACTTCCCAAAAAGGTTTCCCAAAAAAAACATTTGTAAGTACTTTCACTGAAAGTTTATGGGTTTTTGAAATTCAAAGCCATGGTTTTACAAAAATTTTTTATATAATAAATTTTTGCGGTGATGGAAATAAAAAAAGAAAAGGGGGGATGGTTTTGGTCGGGGGGAGGGGGGGCATATTCGGCGAAGTTATGTGGAATGTTTTTTTAAAGGGGGTACCAAAGAGCCCAAATTGAATATGCTGATTTTGTATAGGGAAACAACCCAAAAAATTTGTTTGTGATAATTCTGTATTTTTTTTTTATACCCCCAAAAGATCAAAAAAAATAGTGTTCTTTTCAAAAAAAGGGTTATCAAAAAAAAAATTTTTGGGGTTATATAAAAGTGAAGAACACTTTAAAAAAAATTTTTGAAAAATAAGAGAAACACAACATAAACAAATTTTTTTATATAGCCCCCCAAAAATGAGTGGTAAAAACACTATTGTTGTAATGGGGTGAATAAAAAGATAAAAAAAAGCTTTTAAAAAACAATGTTGATCATAAGTGGTTTTTGTTTCCCTGAGAAACAACAAATGTTATCTGTTGAAAAATATGGAGATTATTTGGCCCCGGGTTTAAGGGGTTTTTTAAAAAAAAAAGATGCCTTTTTGAGACAGATTTTGCAGCTCAAAGACGCTTGTGGGCATCTGCAATCTGGGGCCCAAACACATGAGGCCAACAACCCCCCACAGACGCATTGCCCAAGTATTTATGCAGGGGGTCATGTTTTTAAAATCAAAAAAGAAATTATTCCCCGTTTTTAGTTTGTTTTTGGGCTTTTAAGGGGCTTGGCCCTTGGAAAAAATATTAATTATAGTTTACTCTTGATAGTCCCTTTTAGGACTTGGGGGGGTGTGAATTAACGAAAATGGGCAATTACAATTGGTTAAAAAGTATTTTTGGGCATTGCCCCTTTTTGAAGTTACAAATGTAAAAACCCACAATTTCCCGGTAATTTTATTAAAATATAAAAAATTTAATTTAAAATATTCAAAGTAAAAATTTTTAATAACATTTGGGATGATTCAGGGGGCCCCCAAAAGACCCAAAATTTAAAAAAAAAAAAATTTCAAAAATATTGAATGAAGCTAACCTAGTAATCTTTTGTCCCCATTTTATAAATTTTTTTTGTGATGTATTAAGTATGTAAATATTTTTAAATGGAAGGGTTTGGTAAAATTTAATTTTAACCCTTTTGACATTTGTGATTTGGGGCAAAGTTTAGGTATTTATGGAGAGATGTTATTTTTTATCTGTGAATGTGTGAAGGGGATACTGATTTGGCCCAAAGGGAAATTTTTTTGGACGATCTGTAAAGGGAAAAAAAGTGATCATTAAATGCTTGTGCATTAGTGTGTTTCCCTTTTGGGGGGGCCCAACTTTTTTAAAAAAACAAAAAATAAAGATACTGAATTCCCAAATCCAAAGAAGTAAGGCTCGTTAAGAATAAATAATTTTGTTTGTTTTATTATGCATATTTTCTTCCCCTTTCAGGTAATAAAAATATAGTAGGAACAGGAAAATTACCCTTGGGTTTTTTTTACTTGATATTTTTTAATTAAT
The DNA here is from genome assembly GCF_021130785.1 of Homalodisca vitripennis. Lineage (NCBI taxonomy): Eukaryota > Metazoa > Arthropoda > Insecta > Hemiptera > Cicadellidae > Homalodisca > Homalodisca vitripennis. The sequence goes on from NW_025789884.1 coordinate 53,606, forward strand.
ATTATTTTGGGTATTTTTTCTTTCCCAAACCCGTATTCTTTTCAAAGGGGCATTGTGCCCTATTTGGGTTTTTGTTTTAGGCCTTGTTGTTTTAATGGTTTTTTAAAAAATTACCCGTTGATATATGAAGGGATGGGAAACCCCGGGTTTGTAGAAAAGTATTTGATATTGGTGTGTGATCCCCAAATTTTTATTAAAAAAAATCACAACAACATTTTTAAAAACGTTTTTTGAATAAGTGGTTTATATTGGGCGGTATAATTAAAAAAAATTTAAATTTTTTGGGTCCCTTTCAAATTTAAAAAAATAATTTTTTTAAACTTTAAAAAATTTTTAAATTTTAATTTTAATTTAAACACTGCTGGCACATGATGGCTTATCGAAAAAAAGGGGAAAAATAGGTGTTTTATCCATTTCATTCCTTTTTTTTTTAAGTTATCTACAAATCCTTCATAGCAAGAAGGGATTCCCTTTTTTTATTATGGCCAATCCCTTTTATTGCTCAGGGTTTTAAAGCAAATTTATTTTAAGATTACTTTTGCACTTTTTTACACTAAAAAAATATTTAAAATTTTAATTTAAACTTATTGGCTTAAAAAAAATAATTTTTAAATTTTTTAATTTAAAAAAAAATTAAAAAAGTTTTAAATAATTTAATATTATCGATAATTTTTAAAAAGATTCGTTTGGCAAAAATTATGGTTAAAAACCAGTTAAAATTTAAAAAAATTTTCAATTTTAAAAAGACAAAAAGATAAATGATTGTCTAAAAACCCGTGGACCAAAAAACTGCTTGGAAAAGTTAAATGCTGCTATATAACCCCGTTTTTCAGGGCCCGATAGATTCACCTTTAAAAGGGTTTAAAAATTTATTTTTGGGAAGTTAAAAAAGCAACAATAAAAAACTAACCTAATTTTTTCTTTTTTTTTATAAAAAAAGTTTGAAAGGCCCAAAAACCCGTAAATTTTTTGTTGGGCGGGTTTTTTAACTTGTAGGGATATTTTGGGGTTTTCAGAAAAACGGGGAATTTTTTGCAAAGGGGGCCCAAAAAGGGAAAGGTTTACCCCATGGGCCAATCTGCCTATTACAGTTTTTTGGGGGAAAGGGTGATGTTGTGGAGATGGATCGGTGAAAGGAGATATGTGCGTTCTGAGGGGTTGGCAGGGACTTTTCAACTTGCAAACCCTTTCCCCCAAACAGAGACTTTTGATGGGGGAAAGGGTTTTTTTTTTAAAAAATTTTAATTTAAATTTTTCAATGTAGTTAAAAAACCGTTGAAGTTTAAATTGTCATTTTAAAAAGTTAACTGAACTGGGTTTTTTTTTTTATATATTTTTCAAATTTTGATTATGTTGGGGTTGGGTAATTTTATACAAAAATTCTTTTTTTATTGTGGATTGTTTTTTCCCCCTATTCTTATTTATCAAAGAATTAATGTGTTTTTTGAAGATCAAAATTTAGAAAGGGTTAAATTCAGTATAATCATTTCTGTTTTTATTTAATTTAAAAAATCCCCGCTATAGTTCCTGCTTTGAGTAAGGAAACCAAACATAAATGCATGAAGGGGTCCGTTGAGGAGGTAAGATGTCAGACACTTTTATCCTCAAGCATGTGATTTTTTGCTAGGTTAAAAAAATTTTTTCCAAATACTTTAATATTTAAAAAATTATATTTTAAAAAAGCAGTTTAAAAAAATTTTTTGGGTATACGATTTTTAAAAAAATACTATAGACCCCTTAAAGAACACATAAAATTTTAAAATTTCCAAAATTTAATCTTTCTTAATTTGTAGAAAATTTATCCTTTTAATTTTCCCCAAACCCTTTTAAATAATTTAGGGTTTCAGTCTTGTAATTTAAAACTTTTAAAAATTCTTAAATTTTTTTCCTTCCCAAAGGGGGAAAAAGGGAAGTTTGTCCCCCCGTTAGTTTAAAGGGCCCTTTTATTTTTTAAAATTTTTTTTTGTGCCCCCAAAAGGGCCGAGGTTTTGGGAAAACCCCTCAGATTTAAAAGGGGGCCCGTTTTAATGTCCCTTTGGGTGGGAGGGTATGTCCCCGGTTTTTTTTGAGTTCTGCGAAAGGTTTGGCCCAATTTTAACAAATGTGCTGCTGATTTCCCCTCCACGAGTTTACATTCGGTTTTCTTGGGCTAAAGGTATTAAAAAGGGGTTCCCTCGGGGGCCCCTTCCCGGGCAAACATTCCTAATATCAGTTTATATTTTATTTGGTCTAGGGGGAAATGTCCACCCCTTAAAGGGGAGGGTAAACAATTTGGTTTGTCTTAATCCCGGGTCTATCCAATTATTGTTCCTTTTCCTCTTTTCCCCTTTTTTGACCCGGGGCTTTGTTTAAATTTGGAGAAGGCTTCCAAAGGTCAGGTCCCCCAATGTGGATTCGCTCCCTTTTTTGGCCCAGGGTGTTTCTTTTTATTTTCCCTAAATACCTTCATGACCCCTCCCCCAAACCCAGTGTTTTCTTGTTATTTATTGGCCCGCTTTTCAAAACATTCCCGCATTCCCCAACCCCTTTTTGAATCAAACGAACGGAAAAAAAATGCCTTGTGCAGCCCGACTAAACAGGAAAAATATTTTGTATGAAAATCCCGGACTCCTTTTGGGGAGGAGTCCCTTTTTAAACCAAAATTTTTCCCCCCATTCCCATAAAGGGGCCGTATAAAGGTTTTTCAAAGGGGGTATTTCTTTAAAAAAAAGCATCTTTTTTTCTTTAAATTAGATTTAGTCAGGAAAATTTTTTTAAATTTTTTATGTGGGCCCTTTTAAGGGGGTAATTTTTTTATTTTTCCCAGAAGTTAAATTTGGTTTAAATTTCGGTGTTCCATCACCTCCTGGCTAAGGGAGTTTTAAAACCCGGATTTTTATATAATTTTAATATAAAATTTAAAAATATATATATAAAAATTAAATTTAAAAAAAAACAAACAATTTAATCACAAAAAGTACTTGCTCGAATTTCCAAGGCCCATTCTTCCGAACCGGATTTTTCCTTGGGCCCGGTGAGTGTGAAAACTTACACCCCAGGCCCTTAAAATTTTTTAAAAAATCAATTTTTTTTGTAAATTTGGGCCCTGTTTTTTTCCCTAAAAGGGTTTAAAAAAACCAAAAATAAAAAAATGATTGGAAATAAATAAGTATTATATAAACAAATAATTTGTTAAATCTGTAATATTTCTTTTTAAAACAGGTGGCAAAATTTTGGGGGATTCCAACACAAAAAAAAAGGTTTACAAACAAGAACAATTGGGCGGGTTTAAGAAATATATCTTTTCTTTTGCAAAGAAAAACTTTGCTTTTTTAAATTTATGGTTTTTAAAAATGCTGAAGAGGGCTTGAAGTTCCTGTTGATGTAACCCAATTTAAGAGATTCAGCCCCTTTGAGATTTCCCCTGGCATTTTTAAAATAAGTGTTTAAAAAACCAGAATGAACATAAAACCTTAAATTATTTAAAAAAAAAATATGATTTTTACATATTTTAATGTTTTACTGGAAACAAAATCTTGGGAAAAAATAACCCGAAATTGAATTGTAGCCTGAGAGAAACATGTTCTTATATTTTATTAAAAAATTAAATATTTTTTAAAAAAAAATATTTGCTTGTATTCAAATTTTAAATAAAAAAAAAGGGCTTTATGTTATTATTAAAATTTTTGAAAAAAGTGAAAAGTATTCTGTATAAAAACTTTTAAAATGACCCCAAAAAAAAAGGGCAAAATTTTTTGGGAATATATGGACATGGGGGGTTTTTTTTGCAATTATTGTTGTGCCAAACAAATTTTTCCTCCCTTTTTTTTTAAAAAACTTTTTAAAAAAAAAACGAATGTTAATTTTTAATTTTAAATTTTAAATTTAGCCGGGGTATATACAACTAAAAAATTTAAACCACAAATTTGTATAATTAAAAATCTCTATTTATCTTTAAAAATTTAAAAATAACTGTTGGGAAACTTAATTTTTTATTGTTAAAAAATTCTTAATAGAAGGGGGTTTTTAAACCCAAAATTTAAAAAATATAAATTTCCCATGCCAAAATTTCAAAAAGTTATTTTTTGTTCCCGTTTTTTTGTAAGTTATCTTTTGGGTGTGTGGAGCTCAAAGGGTTTTTTTGGAAAAAAAACTTTTTTTTTAATCCGCCTTAATTTGGAAATAATTTTTTTTAATCCAAATTTAAAGATGTGCTTAACTCATTAAAAACAAAAACTCTTTAAAAAATAATTAGGTACTATGTTTAAAAAACTGTTTTACGGGTGTAAACAAACTTATAATTTCCCTTTAAGTTACTATAATAAATTTCCCCTATTGGTTCAGAAAAAAAACGATTTTACTTCATGGGAAAAAGAATCAAAAAATTTTTTTTAAACACTTTAAAATAAAAGTGTATTTAAAAAGGTAAGTTTTTGGTGAATTTTAAAATAAATCTCCATTGAAAAAAAGTTAATTTAGAGAAAAAAAAAACACAAAAACAAAAACCCCCCCAAAACCCAAAAAAACTCAACAAAAAAAAAAAAACCAAAAAACTTTTTTAACAAACCAAACCCCCCCCCCCCCAAGGGGGGAAAAAAATTTTGTTTTTTAAAAATACAGCGGGGGGGGAAGTTTTAAAACCAATTTTTTTCCTTTTTTCTGGGTTTTTAATTTTAAACAAAAAAATTGGTTTTTTGGGTTTTTCTTTTTTTTTGGGGACGGGGTTTTGTTGGGGCCGGTTTTAATTTTGGAAATATTTAGGGGTGGTTTGGGAAATCTTACCAAAGGTAAAAAGGTTTTAAATTTAGGTATTTAAAAGTCAAAAAATACACCTTTGTTTTAATTTAATTAGGAAAAATGGGGGAAAAACAAAAAATTTGTAAATTAAAAATTTTGGGGGGTTTATGGGGGGATGGGAAATTTTGGGGAAATTTAATTCCCAAATTTTTTTATTTTTAAAAAAGGGAAATTTGGAAAATATTTATAAATTATAATTTTTTGGCCCCCAATTCATCCTTTAAAAATTGTTTTTTATTTTGAACGGTTATTTATTAAAGTTTAAATCACTTATTTAAACGTTTTTTTTTATAAGCGGTTAGCTTAAGTTTTCCCTTTTGTTTTCCATAAATCCTTGTAATTTTTAAATTTTTAACCTCACCCATTTTAGCTGTAATTTAAAAAATTTTTAAAGTTTTTTTACCCCTAGGTTATAAAAAAATTTTTCCTTAATTTTTATTTGTTTTGTTTTTTTGGATTATTTATAAGTTAATTTGTTTCATATTTGGGGCAAATTTTTTTCCAAATTTTAAATGGATTGCGTTTATTACAATTTTATTTAAATTTGGGTTTTAAGGTTCCTCTCCGTAAGTTAAATTTAAATTTTTTTTCACCCAAATTTTTATTTTTTATTTAAATCCCTTGGAACCCGTTAATATGGTTTTATTAAAGTTTGAGAGGCCCCTTGATAAATAAAAATTTTTCTTTAATTTGTAAAATAAGATTCTTATTTTTTCATAAATTTAAATTTTTTCAAAAATAAAAAAGTTTAAAAAAAAAATTTACAAAAATCCCAAATAACCCCGAAATTTAAATTTAAATTTTTTGCCCTGTCACAGTGTGATTTGGGTATTATTAATCCTTTTGTTAAATATCAATGGGTTTGGATATGGTTAACTTTGTTTTCAGGCCTCTTGAAACCGCACAAGCAAACTTTGAAGATTGAGATTTAGTCGGGAAAAAAAGAGTTTAAATTTTGGCCAATCCCCCCACCGGTTCACCTAGAAGCTTGGAAGATTAAAAGGAGAAAATTACAAAAAATCATTAAGGGAAATCCCCCCTTTAATATAAATTTTCTTTTAAAAATTTTTATGCCCAAAACTAGCACCAAAAAGGGTTCAAATTTTTGATCAAATTCCCCAACCCTTTTTAAAAAAATTTTTTCCCCCCTGGTTTATGAATACTCAAATTTTTAAATTAAATGGGAAAGAAAACCCTTTTTGAATTTTTTACCTTTTAAAATTTTTTTCCCTACTTCAGTAGTAGAAGATACTTGGGCAGGGGTGTCTTAGCGGGAAAACAGTAGGGAAATTTTTTAAGTTTTTAGAAAAAAACTTTTAAAAGTCACCATAAGGGAAAAGGATCCAGAGGGCAAACCCTTTTAAAACCCCAAAGGAAATCTTTTCTCTTTCACTAACGAAGTATCATTATAATTTTTTAAAAAATAGATTTTATTAATGCTGCATAAAATAAAACCTGTGGTTCCCAAATATTAAAAATAATTGTTTTAAAATTATAAAGAAATTTTCTTTAAATGAAATTTTAAAAAAAAAAATTTTGCTGAAATCACAAAGAACCAGTCATAATTTTTTTTTTCCAAAAAAGTAATTTAAAGTATCCTAAATTGGTGAGGTTTAAAATATTCAAATCCTTGGGAAATACCCGGGTCATTCAAAATTTTTTTGGAAGATTTCCTTCCCCCTTTAAAAATTGGGAAAAATTTGTTATTTAAAAACGCTCCGAGAAAAAACTGGATTAAATTTAGTTTTTTTTTTTTTTAAGAATTCTCCGTTTTGTAATAATAAAATTTAATGGCCAATAAAAACGGGTTGTTTTTTCTAGTACTGAACCCAAAATATCGAAAGGGGAGAACAGGTTTTTAAAAAAAAGGACTTTAAAGGGGATTAGCCCGCGGGGGAAATTTTACTTAAAATTTCTATTTAAGGAAAATTTAAAAAAAATAAGTACAATTTATCGTGATTTTTTTAAAGTTAAAATGTTTTTTTGTGTCAGGGCTTATGCCCGTTCAGTTTAGGGCTGGAAATTTCAGGGAAATTTTTTAACCCAAAAAAAAAAGGGGAAAACCCCTAGAATTTTTTGATTTGTCCCGTTATTCTTTCCCGGTTTTACCGGTCAAGAAACCCCAGAAAGTTTCAAATTTTTTAAAGAGGGGTTTTAAGGAAAGCAACAAATCAAAAGGGGTTATGAATTTTTTGCAGGGAATTTTTTTGTTTAAAATAGTTTTATGGATTTTTTTCAAAAAAATTTTGGGAGAAAAAAAAATAATTTTTAAAAAATAATTTTTTAGGTACCAGTCAATTTTAAGGCCGTAACTAACTTGGAATAGATCGGAGGACTACAGGGTTTTTGTTTGATGTTGGAATTTTTGGGGTTTTAATTGAAAAAAAGCGGGGGGTTATACCGGAATTTTTGATTGAAGTGGGCCCGAAAATTTTTTTAATTTTTGAAGATGGCTTATATTGGTATGTTTTAAATTAATTCCCTTTAAAAAAACTTAAACCCCAAAATTTATACTTTTATTTTTGTGGAAAATCCCTTTGATAGCAAAGGGTATTTTTCCAGACACATTTTGTTTTAAAAGTTCCCGTAAAAAAAAAAGACCGTAAATAGTTTTGAAATGTATGGGTTTAATGGAGCTTATGTTTATATCTGAAGAGAATTTTTGTAACCCGTTTTTTTTTATAAAAATTAAAAAAATAAGAAAAGTAGAAAATTTTTTTTTAAAATTGTGTAATTATAAAGTATTTTTATTAAAAATAATAAATTTCCTTTTACAACAAATTTTTACCTTTTAAAAAAAAGGTTTTTAAATGTTATTGTAATTAATTTTAATTTGATCACATTTACTACTTAAATTTTTTTTGGAAAGGGGGATCGAAAATGCCAAAAAAAGCCAAAAGGCAAAAAAAATGGCAAACTGAGAAAGGTTTGGGAAAAATGCCCAAAGCCCTTTTTCCCCGTGGGGTTACAGAAACCCGGTTTAAAATTTTATTTTTTTTTTGTTTGGATATTTTTATTTTTAAATTGAAAATTCTGTATTAAAGTTCTTTTTAAAGGATCTTTATTTCGTCTTATTGAAATTAAATTTAGGATTAAAAAACTACTGATTAAACTATTTTAGATTTAGGAACTCATTTTAAAGATTCAAAATTAGATTTTAAGTCTCTGTTTTCTGTCAATAACGTAAATTCATTTGAATTTTTGTATAAACTCAGTTTTGTTTTGTGCTATCTAGGTTCCGACTTCTTGGATGGGATGGGTGATTATTACTGTTTACATTTTCAGTGTTATCTAACAATAATGTCTTTACTAATAACTAATAAAACTTATTTCTATAACACACTTCTACCACTGCTTATCAGTAATTTTGAATAATAATTACAAAGGCTTATATCTTATAACAGCTGAGTTGAGATTCTTTCTTATTTGTGTTGCGTCTTTTGAATTTAAAGTATAGTATCACAGTGCTTGTCGTAAAAGTATATTTTGTGTTGTTTTAATTTTACTAACTAAGTAATTATCTATGATGAGAAACATCCACTTTGTCTTTAGAAATTGTTATTGCAGAATGCTTTCTTATCTCTTAATCCTAGTACTGCGGCCATGCAAACTTCCTTAGCTGGCTATTTCAGGCAGTTTGCAGACCTTCACGTTAATAATCTTAAAAAATAGTAAAATTAAATTAACTTTGTTGTTAATTTTTTTTGAAGTGGTGTAGTACAAGTGATAATTATTACTGAGATTTTTTCTTCTAGGTTTATTTTTTCATGCAAAGAATGGAAAGCAACATAACATATTTTATACAAATTCGGACATTGAACACGCATTAAAAAAAACATTTGTAACAAAATCCAAAATAGCAGAAATGCGTTTAATTCTTTTAGGAATAATATCATATGTGTAATAAATTTCAATACAATTAAAAATTGTATTTATGGAATTTTTTTAGTTAGCATGAATCAGATAATTTGTATTTCACAAACTATATATTCACAACTATATATTTTATTTTGTATGTAACATTGGAAGAAAGATTATTTCCTTCTACAAATTTAGAAAGTTTACCAACCTGTTTTACATCAAATGGGTAAATAGCTGTTATTGGTTGAAAATAACGTATTTTGTGGCTTCCACCATCATGATTGAGTGCAGCTTTCAAAAGAAGTTTGGAAAACTATTTACTACAACCAATTATATCGTATCTACAGGCAAAAAATATAACAACATGTATAGATTACAATCTCCTGAATATCATTATGATATCTTATAAACTAAAAATGCAATTAAATAATTAGTCTAAAGACGTCTTAGACGCCTTCTCCACAATTCTAGGGTTGATCATTTGATTGTTTTAATTTGTAAAACATGTTCTTCTTTAGATGGGAAGAATCTCAACTCCTTTCGTATTTTCCCTTAAAAGAGTAATGTAATAATAATCATTGATATAGGGTTAGATTCTTTTCTCTTAATATTGTAGTGTGTGTGTTATTGAACCTAACTGAATTTTAAGTTTCAATCAGACTCTAAGGGGATTTATTTTAAGGAAATGCTCAGTATTTTATTATGAATCCATTAACTGTACTCAATAAACCTGATGGTATTACAAAGATTAATACAAATTAAATAAACATAGAGTGATACATTTTAATATAATTATAGAGGAAGCTTACTAATCTGTCATTGGCTATATGGGAAGTGTCATACAAAATATTTCTTACACATTCCACATTGAGCTCCTTTAAAATATTCTAAATTTACTGTCCTCCCTTGTCCAGCCTCAACTCAAATATTACTTTAACAACTGGTAACATGATATGCTATTAACTGTTATTCAGTGAATACATCCATTAGAACCAGTGTACCTTGATGTAATTCAGTGGCTGGGCAATGTTGACATTTATCAGGTATATCATCTACCTAATATATACCTTAGACTCAGTGTAGCCTATATTGGTATTTCTCAAGAT
>NW_025789885.1:0-7213 GCF_021130785.1 Homalodisca vitripennis
AAGATAAAGTGAGCTCAACCTCATTTGTTGGTTGTGAAGCAGAACCAGGAGTAAAAGGAGCAAGGACAATGGCTTGAAAATATTCTTGAAGAAATTATAGATGATTAACTCTGGTTTAAATTAATATTTAAATTGAGTACTATGGAAGCAGAGTCGGCTTATCACACAGATACCAATACAAAGTCTCTCTCCCTCGCAACTGATGAAATTGCAGCGAGTGTAAAAGAACCTACAGCTCGTCTGCTTAACAGCATACTGAAACCAACATACTTGACACTGTTGAGTTTGAGATACAGACTACCTAGACTCAGCCGGGCCTCCCTCGACTGCTCAAAATGATTGGGCTCGCGATCCGCGTACCTGCAACTTTTTCACGCGATTATTAAATCGCTGTTTATCATTCACCTGCTTTCGGAACAAAAGTAAGCAGGTATAGGAAAACGCAGACGCATAGCTGAAACTTTTATATCTATCCATTACAGAGAAACCCTTCATTCTCTTTATTCATTAAGATCCTAGTATGGAAAAAGAATTTAATCAATATATAAATCATAAAATAAGACATAATTTTACGAAAATATGTATTCCTTTAGTTATTATTAAAATTATATAATGTAGGTAATTTGTATCAAAAAATAATTTTAATAACTACCAATTATGATAAAAAAATCAGCCTTTATATTTTTAACAGAAAAAAAACTATTTTAATTATGAACTAATAATAAAAATACACAATAAAAATTCTTATTATATAAAGATTTTAAAGTGTTATCATTATAAATAACTATTTCAATTGTTAAAAATTTTAAAACAAACACTAATAATAATATCCTTTTTTATATTTCTGTGAGGCCTTTCGTGCTGCAAGGAGCACATCATCATACCCACATTCAGTTAGTGTCTACGGTCCTGATGATAAATTACATCTAAATTTTACAACTAATTCCAATAAGAACCAGAGCTTCTAGAATGTAACTATATCATTGCTTACACTTAACTAAAAAAAATATTGTTAAGCTTATTATTAAATAGTGTGGTTGGAAAGCCATCTATAAACCCAAATACCTGTGTAAATTGAGAAACTTAATGCCAAATGGTTAAAATGATAAATAAATTCATGCACGTAATGAAAAGTCGAAAGTAGCTGTTTGCCAACCTCGACTGCGACCTTTATACCTCTTAGTTAACTGAACTGAAAGTAGCAGGTAAGAAATTATAATAGTCTACTGTAATTTTGGTCGTTCTTCCTAGAGTCAATATAATTAACTTTTCAATAAACCGAAGATGTATTCATTTATGTTAGACAATAGTGGTGTTATTAACTTTGTAACTGAACCGGATTGGTAAAAATAAATGTCATGAAATTGAAAGAAACTTGTACAAGTATTTATGCACAAAAAACCGGTTTAAAGGCTTTCTAAGAACGTACTTCATCGTTAATAATGTAGACAACTTTTAAACTAGTATTTAATAGCTATGACACATTTTTTTATATTTTTTATGAATTCCAACGGCATCACCATTTCAACAAGTAAGTTTCAATTTTATCTACATGCATAACAATTTGACCAAAGAAACTAATTAGTAGATTAAAACAAAAACAATAGAATATGCAACCGAGTAAACATATTTCTCAATGCAGTTCAAAAACGTTAAATTTGATTTAAAAATAAAGTATGATTCAGCTGACTGACAAAACAGTTTTTACCTAGTGTTTTCTAGTCCGCTATTTTTCTTCGAATTGGTTTGTTCAATCAAAAGTTTTAATTTAAGTGTTTTTTTAATTATTGTTTTTTAACTTTTGTACCGTGTTTAGATTGTATTTGTTTTGATTAATTCACAAGATTCGTTTCACAACCAAGAAACTTTGATGTTTCAATTCAAATATTGTAAACAAAGGCTTAAAACCATAAAATGTTTTAAACCTAGCTCCTAACCGCTATGACCAGCCATGCCAGGCTAATGAATTGTTCCCGCTCGGACAAAGTTCGACGTTTAGGACATGAATGAAAATGCTAACTGTTCCCTCTTCCCCGATAACAACAACGACTTCGTGAATCCAAAAAAAGCGCACATATTACTAAAACTGCAAATGCTTCTCCACCTCCTTAAGGAAGTTACCTGACCTCGATGTGAGTGAGATTCATTTCAAAAAAGTCCTGATTCAAAGATACTTGGAACCAACTCATCACTCAATGTTGCAAGATCATAAGCTACTGTCTTCCTTCCATCACAACAAGGACATGAAATGGAACAAGGATCTCCTGATGTAATAAAGGAAAAATAGAATCACGATCTAAGCATCCCACAATATTTTTGGCGTAGACGTAAACATAACCACCAAGAAATAATAAAAAGATATTAAGTGTGTAATGTAATATCAAGTTTCACAACTGAAATTCAAAGCTAAATCGATCAAGATATAACCTAACAGGAAAAAAATGGACTACAGGAAACTAACAACTTTTATGAAACAAATCAAGTAAATAGTTTTTTTCACGTTTAAAACCTTCAAGGACAAAAACCGTGAAGTGCTCATTCGTAATGTTCCATACTCTCTAACTGACGAAGAAATCAATCAAGAGTTATGTTGAACATGGGTATACCTCGACCCATTAAAGTATCAAGACTTGTTCAACAAAAACCAAAATGTCCAATGCCACTCTGTTTTGTAGAGCTGGAGAATTCGGAAAGTGGTCGTGATATTATGAACCTTGAACAATTGTTTCACGCCATAGTATTTAAAGTGGAAATTAAAAAGGAAGTCAAAAAACATCCCCACATGTTGTCTGAGATGCCAAGACTTTGGTCACACAAAAAAACTTCTGCCAAACTGGACCCCTCGCTGTGTGCGGTGCTCGGGATTCCCATCTCTATCTCAGACTGCCCGGTCAGTAAAGAGAAACCCAAACCAGTGGTGTGTTAACTGCGGCCGAGGAACATACTTCAAATTATAACAGGATGTTGTAAATACTACCAGGGCATCAAGCAGAGTAATTGACCGGTCGCAAGAAATTCCTCCATAGGGAACGACCAAGAATCTCGTCTAAACCACAAGTTACCACGACACGAACCCGAAAATCCTCAACGAAAGCCTAGGGAAAACTCAACACACAAAATCATCGTCCACCTCGATCTCCGGTTGAATATGAACTCCCCCAGCTAGTGCTGAGGGTGGCTCATCCCTTCCGTCCGTACATTCCTTCATAACGTGCAAACTCCGTAGAGGATCCACAATCCTCTGGAAGCAGGTAACCATATCAGGTTCCTTGACGAAAATAAATAAGCAATGTAGTAAAAGATAACTCATACCCCCAGTTTGAAACCAGGTTATTCAGCAGGTTAATTGCTTCGTTTCTGTAAATATAAAATGCCCGTGACTAACAATTCAGGCCCCAACTCTCTTTATATAAACTAATTGTTCTCAATTGGAATGCCAATGGCTTGGAAAGACAAAAAAACATCTCTTTATCTAGATTTCCTAGTAAAGGGACATAATATAGATGTTGCATGTGTCACTGAAAACTCACTTCCTGCCCAATGATAAATTTAAAATAAGTGGCTATTCTATTTACAGACAAAGGACTGAGAGTGGGCTCCTCATGCCTCTGTGGGGTGTCGCAATTTTGATCAAAAGAAACATAAAACACCACGAATTTCTTTGCTCCCCAAGTTTTACAAAGTTTAGAAGCTGTTTCCATTAAAAAATAATTTTTTTACAAAATGGACTCAACTTTTCATTAGTATTCAGCATACTTACCTTCCTAAACAAAACGTTTTGTTGATGAAGATTTTTAATAGGAATTCTCTATAATAATAGTCCTACTATTTTAATGGGAGATCTAAACAGTAAAAACACTTTATGGGGATGTCGCACTAATAACCCAAAGGGTTAATAAATTGAATGGACTACTTGAATGCGTACAACTATTAATCATATCTGCTCCTGTAGAACCAACATTTTATCCGTGGCAGAGAAACCAGCAAACCTTGACATATTTAAGATATTGTTTTGTTTAATAATTTCAATGAACCGATAGTACACGCAAACCTTATGCGGAGTTAACGTCTGACCACTTACCAGTAATTGATAAACTTTTTCAATTTTAACACCCGACTTTACCAAATCCTCCATTGAAAACCTAATAAATGGTAAAGTTGACTGGGCTGTATTTCATAAACGAATTAGAAACCTAATATTATCTTTGCCGAATTGTTTTACAGTCCTTCTCGAAAGAATATTGACAAAACTGTTGTACTAACAATTCAACTGAGCTGGAATTTAAAAATTCGGTTAAAAAAGCAAGTCGCAAATACAATCACATAACCATGTTTTGTCCTAATCGCCCTCCGCAAAGAATTCTTAATTTAATTAAAGAAAAAACAATGTTTTTAGGAGACGGTGGCAGAGAACACAGGCATCCAGAAGATCGCATGCCAGCTTAACAGGCTCCATCAGGAAAATAAAATCCAGAATTAGATTATTTTTTCAAAATTAATGACATATCAGAAATATTTGAGCGTAGAAAATAAACCCAGGCGATAGTTCAATGTGGCTGGCAACCAAGAAGAATTCTCAGAACGCCTTCCTACGATCCCTCCCCTTCAACAAGGCCAGGAGACGTACCAGAAGTGACTCTGAAAAATGTGAGGTTTTTTGCGAATTATTTTGAAAATGCTTTTCTCCCCTAACCCTACTGTTTTAATTTGCACAACTGAAGATAGAAGTCAACAGGTTTTTAAATTAGCACAAATCTTATCTGCTGAAGCATCCGTCCACTCAGTAATAATCTCAAACATACTGAAATTAGAAATGTATTATCCAATACCTACCGTTGAGGAAAGCCTCCTGGGTATGAACTGTGAATAAACAAACTTAATATTAAAGGAACTCCCGCCAACAGCCCATCAGCTATTAAAAACTTTATTTAATGCATGCCTACACGTTGGTTACTTTTCCTAAATCCCATGGAAACATGCTGAAGTTTATTGTTATCCACAAGCCCCGGTAAAGCCTGTTAGAAATCCCTCTAGTTTACAGCAGCCCATTCAGCCTACAAAACCCACCTCTGAGCATCCTCCACTGGCAAAGTATTTGAAAAGCTAATAACAGAAGAGACTATCGCAGATTCCATTGAAGATGCTACAATGTATTCCTCCCCACCAATTCGGTTTTAGGGCAAAACATTCTACTACGCAGCCAACTTGCGAGGTTAACACACACACAATAGTGCAAGTGTTTGAAAATAAAAGACACTCTGCTGCTGTTGTTTTCTGGATGTTGCTCAGGCCCTTTGAACAAAGTATGGCAACAAAGGCCTTCCTGTATAAGCTATTTCAAACTGGACTTCCAAATTACTTGCAAAACATCATCGAATCATTTTTAGAAAACCGGAACTTTTTTCCAGTAAAAATAAATTCTAACTCATGTCCACTGTTCCGACAGATCCGGGCTGGTGTGCCACAAGCTCAATTTTAGGACCTATCCTGTTTAATATGTTCATGCCATGACCTAGACCACCCCATTCCAAGCTCATTCTAGCGCTATGCTCTTTTCGCTGATGACACGGCCTTGATTTCTCCAACAATCAAGACATTGACCAGCAGGCAGTTGACATGCTTCCAGACTGATACAGACCTACTGTTGGATTGGTTTCGTTAATTGGAAAAATCGCACTTTAAAACCCTCTAAAATGTGAAGCGAAAAATATTGATTCGCTACAGAAAATTTCAATCCCCTTAAGGAATATAGAAATTCAAGATAACATCATACCATGGAATGAAAATGACCAGAAACTGTTAAATATTTGGTGTCTTATTAGACTCTAACTTACTTATAAACAGCACATAAATTCAAAATTAAAATCAAGCAAACACAAGATTCGTATGGCACAAATGTACCCAATTATCAATAGAAGATCATTCTCTTAAACTTAAATAGCTGCTCTTATAAATCTACCAAGAAATATTCAGTACCCCTCTTAACTTATGCTATGTCCAGTTTGGGGTCCCTTGCCATCCATAAATCAAAAATGAACAAACTTCAAGAATTCCAAAACAAGTTTTTGAGAATATCAACAAATTCTCTCCATGTTTTTGTTAGAAACCGACAGATTCATAATGAATTAGAAATTCCGACCATCTGTGACTAACATCCGAAAAACTAAGTGCTACATTTCTTAGAAAACTCTGGACCAAGCAACAGGTGCCGTCCCATTTTCACATTAGGCCAAAGAACTGTCAACATAAAGACTGAAAAGCACGTCTTGTTCAACGACATTTTATAATAAATTTGAAACTTACATTGTTTGTCAAGTACTAATTTTATTGTTTATTTTCTGTTAACTGTAATTATGTTATAGGGTGTCTCCAATTGAGCAAACCCACTAATGTTAATATTTCTATGTTCTTCTGTTCACTATGATTCAAACTTCTGTGTATAATTATTTACTTGTAGTAATTGAACCAGAAAATAAAGCTTTTGGAAAAAAAAAAAAAAAAAAAAAAAAATAAAGTCCTCACTTCAAAATGGATAGTAAACATGCAAAAATGGTAGGTATAGGTATATAATACATGCATACATATGTGCCTTATCATTTTTGTGTGTTTACTGTTTATTTTACTTTCAATGATTTTACAAGTATGACTTTATTTAATAATCTCACTTTTCAGATTTGTATTAAACATATAACATATAATCATGGGCTGAATTTGGGGTAGAAATCTTTGGGGAGGAAGCCAAACTTACGGGATAGTCTGGAGTCCATGAAATGTTTCCCCCCATAGGGGAAAGTGGGGTCCACGGGCCCACCCGCAGGAATATGTTTAGAATTTAATGCTCTGATACTGCTTGTTAGGCTGTTTTTTAGACTCTACTAACAATACTTTTTTTGGGTTTTAGTAATGTAAGCTATGACCAACCATGCTAGGCGTCAGCTATTGCAAAGCTTATCATTGACTATTTAAATAATTTGGAATGCAGTTCAAAACATGTTGCCTCAAACTCTAATTATAGCACAAGTGTAATGTCTGCACGTTTACCTGAAGTACAAGCCAGGAATTAAATAGGTATAACCTCAGAAGCACCTTTTTGTTCATTTGCTTATGCACAAGTCTTTAATTTAGCACTCCCAAAAGTATTCGTGATTTGCAAATATATTTTTCAATGCACTTAATGGAATTGCAAACTGTTTCAAGATGTAAAACGTTTGCG
>NW_025789886.1:0-5380 GCF_021130785.1 Homalodisca vitripennis
AGAGAAGAGAACAGTATACCCCAAAAGGGAGAGTTGTTGAAGGAAGATCCTATTAAGCATGGAGGTTGAAATAATGTGGTTGGGATGAGAGGGAGAGAAGAGAACAGGTATACACCAAAGAGAGTTGTTGAAGGAAGATCCTATTAAGCATGGAGGTTGAACAAATGTGGTTGGGATGAGAGGGAGAGAGGAGAACAGGTATACACCAAAGAGAGTTGTTGAAGGAAGATCCTATTAAGCATGGAGGTTGAACTAATGTGGTTGGGATGAGAGGGAGAGAGGAGAACAGGTATACACCAAAGAGAGTTGTTGAAGGAAGATCTATTAAGCATGGAGGTTGAACTAATGTGGTTGGGATGAGAGGGAGAGAGGAGAACAGGTATACACCAAAGAGAGTTGTTGAAGGAAGATCTATTCATCGGGTAACCTTGGTCCAGTCTAATACGATTTTGTTTCTTTTCATTTCATTTATTTCCAACTTTATAACCATTATGAAGTCGAGAGTAATGCAAAATACAATAATTCAGTTTAAATTAATGTAACTGACCGTCAAGTTATAATATTCTACAGTTTATTTTTAAGAGCAATGTTAGATGTTTCAAGCTGTAACGAAAGATCGAAGTTAAACAGCCTTATCTGATGAGCAGACAATTATGCATTAATTAAGATTATAAATAAATATATAACAAGCAATATACAAACTATGTACTTGGGTTGAAAGAAGTTATTTCATCGTATATGCTTTCCATATATCTAGCTTTTATTTCTGATCTATGTAAATGAACAAAATGTCTACCAAATTGTACTCTTATTCATACGCTGATGATACACCAATCTTTATTAAGAATTCAAATAGGATGCAACTACTTCAACATCTTGCACCAGAAATTACAAAAATGAAAGAGTGGTTCAGCAACAATGGCCTGCTTCTAAATACAGAAAAGACATTCGCAATAAACTTTCATTCCAACTATCAAAGAAGTGCTAGGGCGGATGATTCCTGCCTCCAGCCACTGCTCAACACTACTCCGATAGGAAAGTTTCTGGGCCTCCAGATCGAGGGCAGTGTCACCTGGGGAGCTCACGTGAGAAGACTTTCAAACGCCTTAAATAGAGCCCACTGTGCCATTCTCAATTATAAAAATCGTAGACCTGGACGTAATTTTGATGGTTTATAATGCCCTATGTATAATATTCCCCTCTTCTCTATGGTATTATGTTTTGGGGATCTTCACACCATAGTTAAACAATTTTTAAACTTCAAAAAAGAATAATTCGTGTAATTGCTAATGCCACAAACAGATCATCATGCAAACCTCTTTTTTCAAAATTTAACATACTTCCGCTCCCATGCATATATATCTATTAAACACTATCATTTGTAAAACAGAACTCTCTCAGTTTCCCCCAAAGCTTTCACACTCAAGCATCCTACCTTACAAGACATAGAAATAATATGATCCTTCCACTTTATAATACTTATTCTTACGAAAAAACACCTGGATATATGGGAAGACAACTTTTCAATAAACTCCCAATATTCCTTAAAAACGAACCATCAATAACAGTCTTCAGAAAGAGGCTCCGTGAGCTCCTCATGGATGGCATGTTCTACTCAGTAGACTAACTTCTTCGATGATGCTGATGGGCTTACCGGTACATCAAATGCCATGCCTAAAGTTGTACAGATTTGGCAAATATGTATAATTTGTTAAATTAATTATTATTGTTCAGTTTATCTGAATTTTATATTTATTATTTAATACCGTAATATTCCATTACTTTTACCTGTTGCAGGCAAATATGTATAATTTGTTAAGTTTATTGTTAAACTAATTGTTATTGTTAAGTTTTATTAACTTTGTCTGAATTTTATATTTATTATTTAATTCCATAATATCCAATTACTTTTATCTGTTGCATATTTATTTATTCAGTATGACTAATAATAAATGTACTTTTTTATACTAGCACTTAAATTTAACAATTTTTATATTGACGAATACTACTTGTATGATTAATACAGTTTAAAATAGTAGACAATATCACCTGTTACTATAGCATTGCTATAACATGACGTAACGTTTTGTGAAATAAAGATTTGAATTGAATTGAAAATTGAATATAGATTATTTATATAAGTTTACAATTATTAAATTTAAAATTTAGAGTGTGTTTAAAATTCACACAAGAATTGCATTTCGTACCCATTATTGGATAAGCATCAGCGAAGCCTATTAGCTGAAAAAAACGTAATTATTTTTTATCTATCTGTGTGTCCCCTCAGTATATCGAGAACAAGCTAATAAAATCACTTGGTTTTCAGTTATATAGGTCTGATGATGGCTTCCATGAAAGCAAAAGGCCTCACAAGAATAAAATTTAACTATAGGAGTGTTTGATTTTTTAATGAATGAAAAACTCAGTTTTGTACAATTACATGCCGCTTTAAACACATAACACAAGTACAGACCGTGCCATTTAGCATGAAAAGCAGCTAGCGCAAGCGCAAAAACCATCCTCCCCTCTCCAGTTTATCTTGACTCCAGTATGTATTTGATATTATCAGTGGCGCGTGGATTTTGGAACGAGCTGTACTTGTTCGACTCGACAGAGGGGAAGGCCACTTGTGGAACCGTACCATCCTCCCCTCCCCATGCTCCATGCTGGTTATGCTGGTTGGCGCGGTCTGTACTGTAATAAAATGAAGTATAGATTTTAAATTTTTATATAACCTCAGCGAAACCTGTTACGCAAACCCATATTTTGTCTAGTAATTACAAACCATTTTAAAATAAAACTCATCTTATACATGTGTATGTACTATAGAACATGCACTTTGGAGGAAATGTTCTAGACATCTCACTCACTAATGTTTCTCAGCTCACGAGGGTTGTGACAACGGAGAGGGACTCATTTATACGCCATTTATTATTTACGGGAAGACAGCGGGTCGGTGTTATCATTACAGGTAGTTAAAAATGTATTCACTCCTCCAAAACTTAAAAATTGGACCCGTTTTGTGAAATGCAATTAAACTACTAAAATTATAATAACAATCACGATGCTTCCTTAAATCGCCCATTATTATTGTAATATTCATAATTACACAACGGTATTATTTACTAAACATTTTGGAAATTTGAGGAAAATCTACTAGTAAACAGCGTAAATTTAAAATCATGCTTCAACAATTTTTTTTATTAAAAAGTTATATTTGGTATAGACTAAAAATAAATAAAAACTTGTCAATACTTTTTATTTGTCATTAGCTGACTGTTTTGTAAGGCTTTGGAAAACGATTATTACCTACCTTAAAAAAAGTTACTACAAATGTATAACTAAAACTCGCCTTCGGCTCGCTGGGGGCTACGCCCCCAGGCCCCCCCTTTTGGGTGTTAGCCAAATTGGGGGATAAACTGTATTCGGTGAGAGGTTAATCAGAGAATTAGATTATGGGTCTGGAAGTTTAAATTAGACCAATTTTATTGAATTTTCATGTTTTAATCAAAGTTTTGACTTTAAGGGCATTTTGTGGCTAAACCGTTAGAGATACAAGAAAAAGTGACTGTACCTTTCTTGTCGGAAATTTAATTTTGTCTTGATCTCGGATTTGAGCTACAATCTCTGGTTCAGTCGGTACAACGCTTGGGATAAAAGTCTGCACTGGTCAGCTGTTGTGTAAACAGATATAGTGTAAATAAATTGAAAACTACCTTTATCAGATAATTAAGTTGATCAGGGGGTTTAATTTAATCAGGAGTTCTTCAACCAGGAAATTACCGGGAGGGGGGTTTATGTTCTCGGGGGTTAAAGACCGCGTGGTACTTTTCTAGTAAATTTATGTCTGGGCACGAGGAATTCTTATCAAAATAAAACGTTGATCAGGGGGTTTAAATTACTTCGGAAATTATAATTCCACGCTAGAGTTTTGACAATGAATTAATATTTCATAAAATTAAATAGAAAAACAGTCTGTCCCTATCTACTATCGAAGCTTCAATAACGCTCAGCCAACTCCCGATGTGAAGGGGGGTTTTAGTCACTCGTTAACTTAGTAATACAAGGTCAATCTGGAACCAGCATGAATCGCACCAATTATAGTTGCATAATTTAAAACACCTTAAAGTGACGACAAAGAATTAGCCATTTAGAGCATTTATCAGGCTTACGGAAAGATAAACGACAGAAAGCTACTGGACCTTTTTTGTAGATCCTATTAATAGCTACTTACAAAAAGTTTAAAATATAAGCTAGGGCCAACGGTTCGGCCACTATCAAGCACGAAAAGTAAGTTTTTAAGTGAAGTTTTAAATATAATCACGTTTTACGGCTAAATCATGAAGGATAGAGTAAAAGGTCACTGGACCTTTTGTGTAGATCGCAATATTTTGTATTAAAATCAAATTTTTATTCTGGGCTAAAACTAAGATTTTGTCTGAAATAGAGCCCAGAAAACAAAATCTCACGTAAAACTCAAAAAATCTAAACTTTAAAACGGTTATGCGGCCAAACCGTTGAGGATAGGGCAAAATGTTACTTAACCTTTTTTGTAGAACACGTGATTTCCTAAATCCTACTGAAAATTTGTTTTGAGCCACGACCAACCGTATAGCCGCTATCAAGCCCGGAATGTAAATTTGTAGGCGAAAATTTCCAAATATTTTCATTTAATCGCGTTTTGCGGTCAAACTAAATTGAGATATAGTAAAAGGTCACCATACCTTTTTTGTAGATCATATTATTTCCTAAATCTAACCTTTGTTTTATTTTGACCTCCGACCAATTGTTTCGCCGCTATCGACCCCAAAAACAAAGTTTTACCGTTAAAATTACAAAAAAATTGCACATAATCACGTTTTTTCGGCCAAACCAATGGAGATATGGCAAAAAGTCACCAGACCTTTTCTGTAGATCGCGGAATTTGCTAATTTGATGGGTCAATCAGATTTGAGCTACGACAAACGGTTCGGCCCTGTCGGGCCCAAAACATTATTTTTTGGCGAAAAAATCTCTGGAATGTCAAATATTCGAGCGTTTTGTCGCTTAACCATGGGAGATAGAGCAAAAAGTCACTTGACCTTTTTTGTAGTTCACTTCATTCCTGACTAACGATTTTCCATCAGATCCGAGCTAGCTCCAATGGTTCGCCCGCTATCGGGCTTACAAAAAAGGCCTGCAAGGGTAAAAAATGTGCGTTTTTTGCGAATTTTTTTGAGGGGTTTAAAATTAAAAATTCCCGGTTTTCAGACTTTCCTGTGTTCACGAAGGTACCTCCGTGCCAAATTTCAAGTTTCTAGCACTTCTAGAAGTAGGTTAGAATTGTATACGTATATCAGTCAGTCAGTCAGTTTCACATGCGGCTGTATAGTATATTAGA